>NC_053025.1:293629022-293929022 GCF_003073215.2 Triticum urartu | reverse complement strand
GACGGCGGCTCTGGCGACCAAATCGATGGCCGAGCCCATCTACCTGGAGCTAGGGCTCGTGCGCATCCAACGGTGGCAGGGGGAGGGCGCGAGGTGGCCGGAGTTGACGACGACGAGCACTTGGGCGGCGGCCGGAGATCGGGCGTCGGCGGAAACGATGCTACAGCGAACGGCAGGAGCAGTGGGTGGGGGTTTTGGGCTTTTGGCATCGCACTGAGCACGGTGGTATGCTCAGACGCGACGTGCGTGAGCTCTAGCCATGGCGGCGACATGGCCGGCGGCGACGGGTTCTCGGGATCGACAGAGGCGACGGCTACGCGGCGAAATCGAGCACGGGGAGAGAGAAGGGAGGTGTAGGATCTCACAGTGGAGAGGAAGAGGTGGTCAGCGAGCTCGGAGGCGATCGGAGTTCAACGAATCGGGCGACGGCGACCCACAGGTCCAAGGTAGGAGACGAGCTCGAAGGCGTCTCTTCAAGGCGTCCGGGCTCGTGGGACTGGGTGTAGAGGTGCGCCACAGTGAGGCGGTGCTCGTGGGCTAGCTGGCTTGGCATGGGGAGGTCGGTGGCCACGACGAACGGTGACGGTGGCGACGGCTCCGTTCGGTGGAGAGAGGAGCGGGACAGAGGAAGGGACGAGGTCGGGGGAGAGTGAGAGAGGGTCGAGAGGGCTGCGTGGCATCGCGGGAGGCGTCCAGGGCGACGAGGGGGCAGCTAGGCAGGTAGGAGGTGGCTGAGCGCGTGCTGGCGTGCATCGGCCACGCGCGCTGCCTATTGGCGCAGGGAGGAAGACAATAGAGAGCCGGGGAGGTGGGCTGGGCCAGCCACTTGGGCTCCAGGTGGCCGCATAGGAGGTAAGCCCAGGTAGGTATCCTTTCCCTCTCTCTTTACTTTATGTTTTTTATTTTGCTTTTCTGTTTTTGATTTAGTCATAATACTAAACCATTTTTAAAAACCCCTGAGAACATTTGTGGGCACTTTTAAAATGTTTACTAACAACCCTCAAATGTTTTTAGAATTATTGAAGCATTTAAAATATTTATAGCCATTAAATGCTCCAATTCAAATACTTATGATTTAATCCAATAAACTGAAATGACCTAGGGAAAATATGCACCCATTTTTGTCAGAGGTTTTCACCAGTTTAAAAAATGAAGGACTTTTCCTGAAGTCATTTTGGGTTTATTGGAAGTGATTTTATTTGAGCCTATTCAAATTCATTTGGTGCTAGGGTTTGGTCAGTCCCCATTTGAAGTTTCTGAGAAATTTAAACATGATGCAATGACAAGCAAGGCCAATGCTAGGGCTGTGACAACTCACCCCCACTAAACAAGAATCTCGTCCCGAGATTCAAGACGTGAGGTAAGAAGACAGAGGGGATACAAAGCTAGCACGATCTTCATGATCCAAGTGCCCTCATCGAAGATGTTGATTCATTCTACCACATGATCTTGACGTCTTGGCCTTCGAGATCTTTGTCCAACACGACACGAAGGAGAAAGGGAAACTCTAGAAGGATCTAAGATCGAACAACTCAGGATCAACTCACGGAATGAGACGTAGGAATATCTCTTGAGCTAAGACACGAGACACTCATCAGGGTGATAGGAAATAGAAGGTGGTGGCTTGATTTGGTAGGAAACAATTCCATGCTCGATAACGATGTAGCGAGGAGTTGAGTTGCCATGATATCATAACGAGACATCTTAAGGAAGGTGACTCGCAGAAACATTCCCTTAAGTGGCAAAAAGAATTACTTTTGATTCTGAGATCATTGAAACTCTTTATACCAGCCTAAGTCAATCACAACAATCGTTTGGCGGAGGACTAAGGGATGGTATACTCGGACTAGAATGGATGATGTGGACTACCTTGTTGAAGACAACGCAAGGGATGATTTTTGCTTGTCATCGGAGATGGATGGGACCCATGGTAGGACCGCTTTTGAAGATGATCCTGAACAACAATTGCTGGGGTGCAAGCTGGGAACATAATGCAAATGCTGGGAATATTTCAACCATCATATCTGCCTGAGATTTAGATCTGGTTGGTAACAGGATATTTCAGACAGCATGTCTGAAAAGGAAAGGTTGCAACACAAATCGACAGGATGATGTTGCGAGATTCTCGGGAGATGGACTATGGTAGTAAGCTCCAAAACATGAGCGGGTTCTGCTACAAACATGTGAACACGCTGTCCCAGACAGGCATGGCCACGTAGTAGTCTTATATTAAACACTACCGAGTTCAGTTGGGGGAACCATCATCGAGGATATCGAAGTCTTTCCATAAGTCCGGATTAGCTCTTATGAAGGGACTCCTTCTCCTGGAGCAAATCAGTCAGTGGCTTGGTGTGCTAGGAACACATATGGAGTGGAGGCGGCCAACCTATCAAACCATAGAGCACTTCGCACGTGCATGACTAACTTGGGATGGTACCATAGGAAACAAAACAATCTTCCTCGAACTCACGGCGTCAACTTGCATCAAATGCACGTGAATCATAGAAAGTCACTTATTTCACCAAAACATATACCTCATGAACCGAACACGAAGGCAATGCTTACAAAAGTTTCCCACACTAGCTCAATGTTCAACATGAATCATGGAGGAGACAAGATGCTGCTATTGGGCTCAACAGCAACTCATCGGAATTTCCATATCACTAGACTTCCACCATTATGTGAACAATGTGTTAGTATTGGTCAGACCAAAAGATGTAATGGTGTATGCTCGAGGGATCAACCACGAGTAAGACAACATTACGAACATCGTTGGTACTGATTTGATTTGACGATAGCCCACACTCAAATCAAAGGATTGATAAGACAATAGGTCCAACAACTGATCATAGGGACCAATCGATGAAGATATCATCTTTCTTCAACACACACTACACAAGAATATCCCTTTGGAACGAACTAAGTTAGGCAAGCTTTTATCTTCCAACTCTCCAAGTTGTTGTTCAGCTTAACCAACTAGCTTAGGGGTATCCAACACGGATTCTTGGAGAAAGGGTGGTTTATTGGAAAACCAACTTGATCACGAACTCAACATATCGGCCAGGGGACGACCTGGTGATACTTCCGTGAAGATATCCGGAAAATCATGAACCACCGAAATGTTATTAAGCTCGGGAGCAATCTTGCTTTCGAGGCAAGATGATATGATCAAAAGGGTGAGGGATTGACACAATCCTAACTCATTGATCGAAGAGTGCACCACAAATAAGGACTAGGTAGCACGATCATTCTTAGGATGATGACTCAATAACCAGCACGCTAAGAATGAGAGTATTGTCCAGTAACTACCAAGCAACGGAGTTTCTAGGAATATTGAATTCACACATCACGATTCACTTGTCGGCATTCCGGTCACAACAACACAAAGACCGAGGAATGAATAATGATGGCGAGAAGTATTACTGTACCAAGAATTCATGAGATGGTGTGTAATTCCCATGACATTATTGATATAAAGATGGTAATACTCCAAGGTAGAACAGAACAAAAACTGGATTGACATTTTGATCTGTGGAATACAACTACTTTGACCCAATCCTAGATATGGATGAGGTACCGGAGTTTGTTTCTCCTAGTCATTCTAGAATAGAATGGCTTGATGGACCACAAGAGTAGAAGGCATCGATAACACAGATGGACAACTACTCTTGACCAACAATTGATAGACGAAGGTCAGAAGACAACTAAAGAGGGGACAACTCAAAGGAACATATCACTTTCTGAGTTGTGGATGCATAGATTTAGTATGTCAAACAAGTTCAACATATTTCTTCCAGATAATCCATGCAGAAAGGTAGGACTGGCAGATTCACAATGCAGAATGGAGAACTGATCAAGAGCACTCTTATTGTGATGTTTTGGTTCAATAAGGAACTTCTGCCATAAGTAGTTCATGGTATTGGAAGGAGGATTTACCATGGACCTCGAGGACTATCGCAAAGGTTACTAATATCCTAAAGGAACTAGCAACACTATCAACATGAAGTAAATAGGGTGAATCTCGGGTTCAGAAACCCAGGAGTAGAATACCTACTACTAAGTAGCATCACGGGATGCTCTCGAGAATGGTGGCCAGAATCATCACATTGGGAATATAAAGCATGGCTAGATTATGGGTGGTTCTCTAAGATGCCTAGGGTCATAATAATGGCTCCAACATATATGTCAAGGCAATAAAGTACCTCAACTCACCGATTAGTGTGGTTAAACTGGCCCAAAGGGACATCAGGAACGAAAAGAAGGGATTTGCAAATGCATCGGACTATGTAGAAACCTAGGATGACTCGGACAGCATAACGGCTATAAATGCTCAAAAAGATTTGATACATCCGGCAAAATGGTGGTATAACCACTCAACATCATAATAACAAGGTTTCGAGATCAACTGTCAACATACGGAAGTACTAGAACTGAACTGAGCCTTGAATCCATCAATCTTATAAGTCTATGGATTAGTAACACGTGATCCAAATGGAAAGATGAGAAGCCTAGTTCTTAATTCCCACAGAAAAGAAGAGGTTGACTCAGATTAGAAGGGCATAATGTAAAGGAGTAAAAAGAGCCTTACGTTCCCTTCCACAATCAATTCCCTTATATAACTAAAGCATTTCTAGACTCAACTTCGACCAGTTTGGCTTGGTAATCCTACAAGCAGTCAGGCTCTGATACCAAAGCTGTCAGGACCCCGATTCTAAGTCACACCGATCTAGCCTGTAACACCTCATATCACTTTGCGGCCTCACGCACGGTATTCCCACGGGTGTCGCCTTACCATGGCCCGGAATCGTTTGCGCCTTTTGTCTCACGTATATGATAGTGTCACTAGCATCCATATGATAGAGAACCCGGGCCGACATGACTAGTCGTGAACCCAAAGTGGCACTAACTTATGGGGACAGGCATACATGAATCAACATCGAGCATGTCGGTCAGCAGCGTGTGAATCCGGGCTGTAGCACTGGGCTAACAGGACTCCGGGAACCCGGGTTATAGCAGGCTAGGCAGGACTATGGATGTCACCGCGTGACATTTCCCCGAAGGTACAGACACACGAACGAAGTGAATCACATGCCGGCCAGTCAAGTGAACCGAAGCAGTAGTGCTGGGCTAGTAGGACTCTGGTGAACCGGGCTATAGCAGACTACTATGGCTCATGGAAGCACAAGACTACATTTCCCCATAAGATAGGCTACCAAGGATAAACAACTAGGTTGTCGGATCCCACACATACCAAGCATTTCAATCATACACACAATAAGCTCGATATGTGTAAATACAACATGGCATCACGGCATAACTCTACGACCCAAGTATTTATTCATTAGGCTCCGAGGATCCAAGTATTACAAACATGGGTCTCATGACCCCAACATACAGAGCATACAAACAACAAGCACATGCGGAAGCTTAACTTGTCTGGGTACAGACAACTACAAATGAAGAAGGCTGAGAAGCCTGACTATCTACAAGACCCTGCCGAGGGCACAAGATCGTAGCTCAGGTAACAAGCTAAACGTCGAAGTCCACGTGGGACTACTAGCGAGACTGAAGTCTCTTTGCAAAACATAAATTAAGCAAACGTGAGTACAAATGTACCCAGCAAGACTTACATCAGCACTAACTACATATGCATCGGTATCATCAAAGGGGTTGTGGAGTTTAACTGCAGCAAGCCAGCTTTGACTCGGTGGCTATCCTGAACTACGACTGCAAATAACTCTTTGAGGTGGCGCACATGAGTCCACATATTCACCATATCAATACACTACTATGGATCCTCTCCCGTCTCCCTACGAGAACGCCATCCATAGCACTCACACTTATCTTGCGCATTTTAGAGTATCCACTTTCACGTGTCTATGAACGATGCAAGGGGTCCAAGTTTCCATATCCGAGGAATCCGGCTATTCGAATAGATAATGATAACCCTGCAGGGGTGTACTTCTTCACACACGCTCTCACCACTTACCACCATGTACATGTCATGTATCTCGGTAACCTTCAAGCGGAAGCTTGGTGAGGGTGTCGGCCACGACCTGACTAATCACACAAGTCTCTCGTCCAGGTTTATCGCCTATTCGGGTTCCATCCGCAAGGAGATCCGGCCGGGGTGTCGCTCACGGCCCCAAACGATGTGAGCAGGGTTCCCAAGCCCACCATCCGGGTGCCACTTGGTACACCGTGCCACTATGCCTAGTCTGTCCCAAGCCCACTTATACCGGGTGCCACTTGGTAGACTACTAACACTACCTACAAACACCAGAAACTAGTTGCAACTCCTGGACAGAGATCAGGTAGATTAATAAGTCGAGAGGGGAACTTAAGCATTCTAATGCCTGGTAGTAACTGTTCATGGATCACAAACACGGAACTCAGTTCCTGAGGACGGCTGCAATGAGACAACCCACCATGTACTCCTACATGGCCTCTCACCACTACCTTTACCAAATCGTGTTCACACACTTAGCTCTCAACAGTAGGACATGTTCACCACATTCCAATTCATCCCCGATGAATCGGACCTGACTCAACTATAAGCAGTAGCAGGCATGACAAAAAAGCATGAATGAGTAGGCACATCAGGGCTCAAACAACTCCTACTCATGCTAGTGGGTTTCATCTATTTACTGTGGCAATGACATGTCATGTAGAGGAAAGGGGTTCAACTACCGCAACACATAACAGTTGAATCGGTGTTGTCCTAATGCAGAAAAAAGAGCAGGAGCGAGAGAGTGGGATTGTATCGGAATGAACAAGGGGGTTTTGCTTGCCTGGCACTTCTGAAGATAGTATAGCTCTTCATTGGTGTCATCGATCATGTCGTCGGAAACATCGTCTACTGAGAGGGGGCAATTACCGGCAAACAAGGAAGAACACAATCAATGCAATGCACAATATGAGGCATGAATGTGACATGGCAATGATGTTATGATTTGTGCTAATGCATCTAGCAACAATTTAGATGAAGTCCATATGAACCAAGGGTTCATATGCAAACTCCATATTTGGCATTTAAAATGCCATTATCATGTTTTCACTTATACAGTGGGTATAAGTTTGTTTAACATGCATGAAAGTAGCATAAATGGATAGATTGGATTTTTCTGATTATTTTTCATATATATAACTTTTCAGTCTGAGTTACAGATTATTTATTATGAATTTTAGAAGTTTTAACTATTTTCTGGATCTTCCTGACTATTTTAAATTAGAGTAAAACCAGAAAATGCATTACTGCGTCAGCATGACAACTGCATGACGTCAGCAGGTCAACAACGCTAGTCCAGGTCAAACCTAACGGCTGGGACCCACACGTCAGTGTCTCATGGCTGCTTTGGGTGGATGACAGGTGGGCCCGGTCAACGCTGACTAGGCCATGGTCAGAGCTGACACGTGGGGTCCACGGCATTAGCACTAATCTAACAGAAAAATTAGACTAACCCAATTAGGCTCAGGGGCCCACATGGCAGTGGCTCAAGGGGGTGTTTAGAGTGGTCATTAGCAGCTAATGAGACTGCCACATCAGCATCGCCGGAGCTCAACGCCGGCGGCCTGGAAACGCGGCGGTGATGATCGGGACGGCGGCTCCGGCGACCAAATCGATGGCCGAGCCCATCTACGAGGTGCTGGGGCTCATGTGCATCCAACGGTGGCAGGGGGAGGGCGCGAGGTGGCCGGAGTTGACGACGGCGAGCACTAGGGCGGCGGCCGGAGATCGGGTGTCGGCGGAAACGACGCTACAGCGAATGGCAGGAGCAGTGGGTGGGGGTTTTGGGCTTTTGGCATCGTGCTGAGCACGGTGGTATGCTCAGACGCGACGTGCGTGAGCTCTAGCCATGACGGCGACACGGCCGGCGGCGACGGGTTCTTGGGATCGACAGAGGCGATGGCTACGCGGCAAAATCGAGCACGGGGAGAGAGAGGGGAGGCGTATGAGCTCACAGTGGAGAGGAAGAGGTGGTCAGCGAGCTCGGAGGCAACCGGAGTTCAACGAATCGGGCGACGGCGACCGGCGGGTCCGAGGTAGGAGACGAGCTCGAAGGCGTCTCTTCAAGGTGTCCGGGCTCGTGGGACTGGGTGTAGAGGTGCGCCGCAGTGAGGCGGTGCTCGTGGGCTAGCTCGCTTGGCGTGGGGAGGTCGGTGGACACGACAAACGGCGACGGTGGCGACGGCTCCATTTGGTGGAGAGAGGAGCGGGACAGAGGAGGGGACGTGGTCGCGGGAGAGTGAGAGAGGGTCGAGAGGGCTGCGTGGCGTCGCGGGAGGCGTCCAGGGCGACGAGGGGGCAGCTAGGCAGGCAGGAGGTGGCCGGGCGCGTGCCGGCGTGCATCGGCCACGCGCGCTGCCTATTGGCGCAGGGAGGAAGACGACAGGGAGCCGGGGAGATGGGATGGGCCAGCCACTTGGGCTCTAGGTGGCCGCACAGGAGGTAAGCCCAGGTAGGTATCCTTTCCCTCTCTCTTTACATTATATTTTCTATTTTTCTTTTGTGTTTTTGATTTAGTAATAATACTAAACCATTTTTAAAAACTCCTGAGAAAATTTGTGGGCACTTTTAAAATGTTTACTAACAGCCCTCAAATGTTTTCAGAATTATTGAAGCAATTAAAATATTTATAGCCATTAAAAGCTCCAATTCAAATACTTATGATTTAATCCAATAACCTGAAATGACCTAGGGAAAATATGCACCCATTTTTGTTAGAGGTTTTCACCAGTTTCAAAAATGATGGACTTTTCCTGAAGTCACTTTGGGTTTATTGGAAGTGATTTTATTTGAGCCTATTCGAATTCATTTGGTGCTAGGGTTTGGTCAGTCCCCATTTCAAGTTTCTGAGAAATTTAAACATGATGCAAGATGATGATGCAATGACAAGCAAGGCCAATGCTAGGGCTGTGACACATATGACATACAGCTCAATCCAGCAAAAAATTTCTTCGGCATTCCAGCCGCAAAACTACTCGGGTTCATCATTTCAAATAGAGGAATTGAAGCGAACCTGGCAAAAATCCGAGCCTTGTCAAAATTGGCAACACCAACAGACTTAAAGCAAGTCCAAAAACTAGCCGGGTGCGTGGCAGCCTTGAGCCGCTTTATCTCTAGATTAGGGGAGTAGGCGCTACCACTTCATCGACTCCTCCGACACACCGACCACTTCGAGTGGACGGATGCGGCTACAGCCGGATTGGAAGAAATAAAAACTTTGTTAGCAAGCAATCGAATCATTGCCGCACCATGTGTTGGCGAACCTATGTTGCTCTACATATGTGCGACTCATCAGGTATTAAGTGCGATGCTCGTCGTTGAACAATAGGAGGAGGGACATAAATTCCCACTCCAGAAACCGGTGTACTATGTATCGGCGGTTCTAACACAGTGCAAATCTCGATAAACACATTGTTAAAAGATAGCGTATGCAGTCTTCATGGCACCCCGGAAGTTGCGGCACTACTTTCAAGAGTGTTCGATCATGGTGGCTTCTGAAGTACCACTCAATGACATCATAAACAATCAGGACGCCACCGACCGCATCGCCAAATGGGCCATCGAGCTCTTACCATTTGAAATAAGATGTAAGCCACGCCGAGCTATTATATCTCAGGTGTTGGCCAACTTTGTCGCCGAATGGACAGAAGCCGAACTCCCCAAGGAGAACAACACATACTCCAACTAGGTAATGTACTTCAACGGCTCTAAAATGTTAGCCGGGTTGGGGGCTGGTGTGATCCTAACATCCCCCATAGGGGACATAGTCCGTTACATATTACAAATCATGTATACGGACACCAACAATGCGGATGAATATGAGGCACTATTGCATGGTCTCCGAATGGCCGTTTCTATGGGCATACAACGCCTCGAGGTGCATGGGGATTCGAACCTCGCGATATCCCAAATAAATGGAGATTTCGATGCAAAAGATGCAAAAACGGCGGCATACCGCAATGCCATACTCAAAATATTAGGTCGGTTTGAGGGGCTCGAGTTTCATCATGTCACCCGAGAAAATAATCAGGCAGCGGACATCCTTGCTCAAATGGGCGCTAAATGTGAGCTCGTCCCACCTAACACTGTAAGTGCATCTAGTGCCCCTTATTGATTTTGGTGTATTGAAGACTTATAGGTCAAGGGACTGATGCGTTTGTGAGTGTACACAGGTCTACAAGTCTATGAGGACTATGATATTTACAGAGAAAGTCGACCCCTAAAAATGAAGTTCTTCGACTGAAGACTTTGGATTTCTGAAGACTTTCAAAGTGAAGAAATTATCCTGAAGACTTGGTATTCATTCGAGGAACATGAAGCGTGAAGACTTTTGTTTCTGTAGTTTCATTTTCTCTTTCTTGAGTCATAGGAAACACCATACTGTTAAAGGGGGTCGAGAAATATTAAGGAAAAATTTCCAAGTGATGCTCAACTCAAAATCCTACACCTACCAATCCCTTCGAGTGAAGCCATTGGAAATCTCATACAGTTCAGTCAATTTCTTCAGTGATAGAGACGAAGCTCTTCTGGTCTCTAAGGAATTTGTTCTGACTGAAGAGTTAGGAATTCACCAGTGCGAATTGCCTACAAGTGAGGATCACGATAGCCCTGAGGAATTTGTTAGTCAAATTTCCGACCGTTGCCGTGCTACGCGCCAGCTGTCCCAAAATATCCTTCCACCTAACGGTCATATCATTGAAGGGCATTTATGTCTTATCATGTTGGGCTGCTCCCTAGGCTATAAATAGCCGCCCCCTACAACCATTAGCTGATTGGTGCTCCGAGAGAAACTGACACTTTTCATTTGAGAGCATCCCATCCTCCGAGGATTTGAGCGAAAATCATCAAGTGAGGAAAACCCAAACCCAAACACATTCAAACACAAAGTGATTGAGCATCACTGAAGAGATTGATCCTGCGTGGAGCCGACGCTTGTTACCTTTGAAGACTGTGCATCTTCTAGACGGTTAGGCGTTATGGTCTAGAGCATCCAAGAGGAAATTGTGGATCGCCGAGTGACCGACTCTGTGAAGGTTTGGAAGTCACCTGAAGACTTACCACGAGTGATTGGGCGAGGTCTGTGTGACCTTAGCTCAAGGGGAATACGGTGAGGACTAAGTGTTCTGGACTGTGAGTTCAGGACTGGGTGTCCTCAGGTTTAGATACCTAGCCACCCTAACCAGATGTACAACTGTCACAACAGTTGGAACTGGTCTACCAAATCATTGTCTTCACCGAGCTAACTGGTTCCATTTCCTAACCCATCCATTTCCTCATTTCTATGTTGTATGCTTGTTCATATCTGTTCGAAGACTTTGATTGAAGACTTTCTCAATTTCCTCAGTTCAATTTCTTCAGTCTGTTTGTTCCTGTGCTTACGCTTTCTGTACTCTATGCTTGTTTTCGTTTCATCATGAAGACCATGCTCATGTTAAGTTATGTTTACTTCTAAGTACTTATTCCGCCGCAAGTAGTTCTTCGCTCAAGAATTTCCTCACCCAGAAATTCCTCAGTGAAGAATTCATAAAAGTCGCCTATTCACCCCCCTCTAGTCGACTTAACGCACTTTCAATTGGTATCAGAGCAAGGTACTCCCTTGTTCTGTGTGATTTTGGTTTAACCTCCTGGAGTTTTAGTTATGTCGACCACAGGAATGAAGACTGTGACTTGCCCCATCTTTGACGGTCATGATTATCCCAAGTGGAAGGCCATGATGAAGAAGCGCCTCATGGCGATGAATAGCGAACTCTGGACCGTCATCGAGATTGGTCTTACTGACCTATGCAAGATGGCGGAGGCTGATGATATCTGCAAATACACGCTACTCAACCTCACGGCGAAGGACATCATCTACTCCAGCTTGTCACAAAATCAGTTCAGAAACGTTATGCATCTCAGCCATGCGAAACTCATCTGGGACCGACTCTCTGAGGTCTATGAAGGCCATCGATCTCACCATGGACCCTAGTTTGAGGACTTCATGGAATCGTGCAAGGCTATGACTTTCAATCCATAATCATCATCCTCTGCACCATGCCTTATGGCAAAAGGTGCCAAGGTAACTGAATGCTACTTATCTAAGTCCAGTGATGATGAATCTGGTGATGAATTTGGACCCAGTTATGTCAAACTTGCTTCCCTTGCCACTAAACAACAAAGAGCTTTGGAAAAAGTTCAAAACATGCTAGACAAAAGCGATGATATGTTGGGCGAGGAAATGGATCACAATAAAATTTTGACTGAAAATCTTCAGAGACTTTAGTCAAAGTTTGACAATCTTCAAGGTCATCATAACACTCTCCTATCTTATCATGAGAAGCTTTCTTATGAATTTCTTCAAAGAAAGCAAGATCTTGTGCAGTTAAGAGTGAGTTATGAAGATCTTCAGACGGAGCCTGATTCATTACTTGCTCAACAAATCAGCATTACTCAGGAAGAATTTATTCCTCCATGTTTGAAGTGCATTGAACGTGAATCTGCCAATTCTTCACCTGAATGCTCAAACACTTCCATTGCTGAAAATTCTTCAACTGCCTCTGCTATCACTAATTCCTCATCTGGGGACATTGCTAGTATCATTGATGATGCATGGCCGAAGGAATTGTATATGACAGGCATGTACAAAAGCCTCAAAGGGCATCAGGCTCTTTGTGATGTGCTTAAAAAGCAAATCCTCAACAGGAACCCTAGGAAAGAGGGTATTGCCTTTGAGAGCAAACTTAATGCTGATGGGACCTACTAGAAACCTGAGCAGTATCCCAAAACCTCATGGGTTGCTGCAAAGGGACCTTCAGTGGATCCATCTACTTTATCTGGCTTTACATGTGAATCTTCATATTCTTCTGATGAGTCAATTGACTCCAACTATAAACTGTTAAAAATCAGAATGGTGAAGTATTTGCTAGATATGTTGGCACTATATGCAGGAACGGTTCTCCTATGAAGAAAATCTGGGTTCCCAAAAGGTGCCTTGAAAGTCTTCAGGTGAATGTCATCATGGCACCACCTGTGAAGAATAGGAACCCTAGATCAAATTCTTCATATGGACCAAATTCCTCAAAAGGATCAAAGTCCTCATATGAGCATCATCGTGCTAACCCGTCTGTTTCGCATGGAAGATCTAAGGATTATGGATATGTGCATTATTCTTCAAATCATTATGTTCATAAATCCTCGAAGAATTTCTCTGCTTACTCTTATGCTTACCCTAATCCCTCTTATGTGAAACGAACTGGATTGGCATCTATGCCACCTTTCTCTTATGGAGCTCGCAGAATGATGAACTCTTTGCCACCCCTTCAGATGTCGGTGGTGAAGAAAAAGAACTAATCTCTTATGCAGGGTCAGGTCTCCAGACGAACTTAATCGTCTGAAGAATTTGCTCGAGACCTGAATATGCTTGAAAGGACGCAAGCTAATCATGAAGAAATGAATTTTCATTTCTCACGTCCTCATACTGCTTTATCTGTTCTATTGCTTGATGACTGATCTGATGGAATTGATATCATATTCTTCACTGATGACGTATATGAGTTCATAAGTTGCACTAATTCATCTGCAGGATGATCAACCCAAAGCTACTGAGTGGGTCCTCGATAGTGGATGTACAAATCACATGACTGGTGCAGGAGCTTATTGATGGACAATGCTTTATCTCCATCACATCTGAAGCATATCACCTACGCTGACAAAGGAAAAAGCAAGGTATTGGATCTAGGTAAGGTTGCAATCTCAAGGATCGACACATGGACAAAGTCATGCTTGTTGAGTCCTTAGGGTTCAACCTCATGTCTGTCTCAATGCTTTGTGACCTTGATATGGTTGTTGTCTTTGGCAAGTATCGTTGTGTTGTGATCATGGAAGCTGACAATTCCAGAGTCTTCAAATGCTTTAGGAGAGGAGATTTGTATATTGTTGATTTCTCTACAGGACCACAACCTGCTACATGTCTACTTGCAAAAGCTTCAGAAGGCTGGCTATGGCATCGACGACTTGGTCATGCTGGGATGAGGAACTTGCTGTAACGCCCTCGATGCGGCTATATCTCCCACGTGTCGAAACACGACTTAGAGGCATAACCGCATTGAAAGCAATGTCGCAAGTGAGGTAATCTTCACACAACCCATGTAATACATAAGGGAAAGAGATACATAGTTGGCTTACAATCGCCACTTCACACAATTACATGAATAAAGCATTACAACAACCAGATACAAACAAGGTCCGACTACGGAACCCAAATAAAAGAAGACTACCCCAAATGCTACACAGATCCCCGATCGACCCGACTAGGCTCCACTACTGATCAACTAGAACGAAATGACACAAAGGACGAGATCTTCATCGAGCTCCTCCTGAGCTTGGTTGCGTCACCTGGAATGGCATCATCGGCACCTGCAAGCTGGTTTTGGAAGTATCTATGAGTCACGGGGACTCAGCAATCTCACACCCTCGCGATCATGACTATTTAAGCTTATAGGTAAGGTAAAGGTATGAGGTGGAGCTGCAGAAAGTGACTAGCATATATGGTGGCTAACATATTCGCAAAAGAGAGCGAGAAGAGAAGGCAAAAGCACGGTCGATGAACTATGATCAAGAAGTGATCCTAAAACAACCTACGTCAAGCATAACTCTAACACCGTGTTCACTTCCCGGACCCCGCCGAGAAGAGACCATCACGATAACACACGCGGTTGGTGCATTTTAATTAAGGTCAACTTCTGGTTTTCTACAACCAGACATTAACAAATTCCCATCTGCCCATAACCGCGGGCATGGCTTTCGAAAGTTCAAATCCCTGCAGGGGTGTCCCAACTTAGCCCATCACAAGCTCTCGCGGTCAACGAAGGATATTCCTTCTAGCGGGAAGACCCGATCAGACTCGGAATCCCGGTTACAAGACATCCTCGACAATGGTAAAACAAGTCCAGCAAGACCGCCCGATGCGCCGACATCCTGATAGGAGCTGCACATATCTCGTTCTCAGGGAAACACCGGATAAGCAATCCGTACAACTAAAACCAGCCCTCGAGTTTCCCCGAGGTGGCGCTGCAAGGGGCTCTAGTTTGGACCAACACTTAGACAAGCACTGGCCGGGGGGGGGGGGGGGTTAAAATAAAGATGACCCTTGGGCTGGCCTAACCCAAGGGAAAAACGGGCTAGGTGGCGAATGGTAAAACCAAGGTTGGGCCTTGCTGGAGGAGTTTTATTCAAGGCGAACTGTCAAGGGGTTCCCATTATAACCCAACCGTGTAAGGAATGCAAAATCCGGGAACATAACACCGATATGACAGAAACTAGGGCGGCAAGAGTGGAACAAAACACCGGGCATAAGGCTGAGCCTCCCACCCTTTACCAAGTATATAGATGCATTAATTAAATAAGAGATATCGTGATATCCCAATAAAATATCCATGTTCCAAACATGGAACAAGCTCCAATCTTCACCTGCAACTAACAACGCTATAAGAGGGGCTGAGCAAAGCGGTAACATAGCCAAACAACGGTTTGCTAGGACAAGGTGGGTTAGAGGCTTGGTTCGACAATATGGGAGGTATGATAAGCAAGTGGTAGGTATCGTAGCATAGGCATAGCAAAAGAGCGAGCAACTAACAAGCAAAGATAGAAGTGATTTCGAGGGTATGGTCATCTTGCCTGAAATCCCGCAAGGAAGAAGAACGAGTCCATGAAGAAGGCAAACGGACGTAGTCGAATGGGTCCTCACAAACGCGACGTTACCGGAACCCACCCGAAGGGGCAAACACCGGAAAGAAGCACACAACATAGTAAACAAACCACACATGAACATGGTACGATATGCGGGATGCGGTATGCGGTGCATATGCATGATTTGGAAAGGAATGATTGAACCTGGCCTCAACTTTGAAATCCAAGAGTGCCACTGGAAAGGTGAGGTGATTTCGGTTGAAATCGATATAAAGATCACCGGAATCGGATGCACGGTTTGGAAATGGCAAGCGAAACAAATATGGCACTGGTCTGCGATAATCAGCAAGTAGCCATCTAAATGCATCAAGATAAATATGCTACATCACTCAAACATGGCAAAAAAATACATGGCAGGGATCCACTGAAGATGCTTGACAAAAGATGAACACTGAGATACGGCTAATTCATCCATTAACGGGTTCAAACAAGCATGGCAAAAATGCAAATGATAACATGTTTCAGACTTAGTGAAATTAACACAAGTCTGGAATTTATTATCAGGAAGCATACTTTAGAGCATGAAAACTACATGCTACAGGAACTTAACATGGCAAATCAAGGCATTGCATGAAGCTACTCAAAGCACTTAACAAAAGTCTCATAGTGACCTTGAGACAAAAGGGATCAGAAAATACAATTGCAAGCATGTGAACATGGCAAAAACATAAACAGATCTCAGACTTAGTGAAAAACTGGAGCATGCAAAACAGTTAATGAGTAGGCATGTTTACGAGCTCGATGCACTCACTACAGAGCATGGCATGACAAACTAAGCATACATCCATCAAGAATACATGGCATAGAAGCTAGACATGGCAAGAACAACAACATAGCATGCATGGATCAATAGCAACATCCTCGGCAAAATCGCTAACGTGTCAACAATCTGCCAGGATTCACGAAATAGCAAAAGTAGAGCTCGATTGACTCAAGCTAGGTTGCTCCATAAATTCAAAAAAGACATGGATGGATAGAGCACCACAATTTTAACAAATCATCCTTACTGATCATCCTCAAAAGAGGCATGGATCACTAGGAAACAACATGAACATATGGCATACCAACAAAAACAGAACAAGGACTTAGTGAAAAACTAAGTCCCTGAAATCAGCATTACCGATTACGCTACTTTGCCAGCTTGTGCTAGTCACCACAAATAACACAAAAATACATGGCAAGCACCTCTATAAAGATGGCATGGCATATAACAAAACACATGTAGAGCTCAGGATCATATACATGCACACATCTTGATAGAGGCAAAGGTGTCCCGATGTTTCGATGAGATGGTGGCTATCGTTCTCTGTGGGAGTCGACCTTGACGATCCGACTACGAACGTGCGAGACGTCGCGCCTTAGCAATCGCTAAACCAACTTCCGAGGGGTTATTGACCACGCCGGAGCACGATCAACCTGACCACGAGGGCCTGTTTCCTGCGAGCAAACGAAGAACAAGCAAGAAACTGAGATTGCAATCTGGATATTGCGAATATAAGATGAAAGCTTTATTGATCAAGGTGGGGTTCTGTGATGTCTTGGTCTGGTCGTTGGACACAAAAGAAGTACGCGAAGTTGCAGCTATGGTGAACTTTTAATCTAAACAAAACCCCCAAAGTCTAAACGACGCCCTAAGGGCTGTATATATGGAGGAAGAGAGGGGAATTTCGTGGCCCTTGAGGGTGGGGTCCGAAACCAACCCTAACTCTTGTTTCCCCACACATACGGACTCTAAAAATAGCCTATACTTAAGTATTTCGAAATTACATGGGCCTGGCCCATTAATAAGGTGACGCAGCACCTAGAATATCCTATGGACGAATATTATGAAGTGGCATCTTGTATATTTCGTCCATGGCTTCATGCACTCCTTATGGCGGCTTCAAAGTCCTGAAATCATCACTTGTAACTCCGTTCTTGATCCCCTTGCGCATGCCATCAACTTCATGCGTGTTCTTGCTCCAATGTTCATCCTTCTCCAAGCTAGGCCCTTCATTTGAAAGCAAAACAAATGTATCCAATTTAGGCAGCATCATAATCTCATGAACATTAGAATCATTACCAAGAAACGAAAGTACCTAGTAATTTAATTGGCGTGCGCGAGCTCTAGTAATTGGTCCAGTATATGTAACAGTAGGGGCTGTGGGTGTAACAATGGTATTGATGTCCTCATCATTAAACATGGCAAAAATGACAAAATGCCATTTGCTGAAACAGATCTGACAAATTCACCACATAGCTCTCTTCCAACAACATTTCGGGCATCAAGATGAGCTCAAATGAAAATGATGCAATATGAAACGATGTACTCATCGCGACGAACAATTTGATATGCTACACGCACAAATCGGATATACGATGAGAGAGTTACGACATGATGAAAAGAGGCATATGAATCTCAAAACTCCGGGGACTTGGTGAAATTATACCTCCGCGAAAAGTCAAACCGGCACGGGACGGTGCAGGACGGAGGGATCCGGGGACGCCGGACACCGTTTGGATTGGGGAACGGCACGGTTCATGGTCGGGACGATGCAGGTCTGGAGGTAGAGGTCAACTCCGGCAGTGAGAAAACTCCGGCGATCGCCGGAATGGCAGATCCGACTGTGAGGCGCCGTGGCCGGCCGCGGTGGAGGTCGGGGAAGCACCTAGCGGCGGTGGGTCGATCTTGGCTCGTGCATGGGACGCGGGGCACTCGCCGGCGAAGGGGCGAGGTCGCCCGCGACCATGGCGGCGGCGCACGGGAGGCAGCGGGAGGCGGCGGTTGCAGGCGGAACGCGGCGTGGTGGCGGTGGCCGGTTGCGGTGGAGGCGATGATGCGGCGGAGGCGGCGGGGTGAGATGGCGGCCGGAGCGCTGCGGGGAGCGGTGGACCAGGGTTGCCGGAGCGGTGGGCGGTGGCGCTGGGCGAAGGCGGCGGCGGGCGGCCGGCGAGGGAGATGCGGGAGCGGGCACGGGCCAGCGGCGCGGCCGAATGGGCCCCGCGGGCCTGATCCGGGCCCGACGGGCCTGGCGCGGTGGGAGGAGAGAGAAGGCCGGCGGGGAGGCGACATGGCGTGGCCTGGTTGGTGGAGAGGGGTGGTGTGGCGACGTGGCGCGCTCTGATTCACCGGGGTGACGCGTCTGGCGGACATGTCCAGGCCGAGATGGACGTGTCCGGCGGCGCGAGGAGGGAGATGGCTAGGGTTTCGGGGAAAAGATCCGAAAACAAAAAAGAAGGGGTCTATATATAGGCGTAGAGGGAGCTTGGAGAGTCCAAATGAGGTGCGGTTTGTGGCCACGCGATCGTGATCGAACGACCGAGATGATGGAGAGGTCTTAGGTGAGTTTTGGGCTACTTTGAAAGGGTGTTAGTCTGCAACACACACGAGGCCTTTTCGGTCCCTCGGTTAACCATTGGAGTATCAAACGAAGTCCAAATGGCACGAAACTTGACAGGCGGTCTACCGGTAGTAAACCAAGGCTGCATGGCAAGTCTCGGTCCAATCCGAAAATGTTTAACACCTGCACACGAAAAGAGGTAGAAAGGGACATCGGATGACATAGGAGCGCCGGATTGCAAAACGGACAACGGGGAAAATGCTTGGATGCATGAGACGAACACGTATGCAAATGAAATGCACATGATGACATGATATGCAATGCATGACACGGAAGCAATGACAAGGCAACAACAGCGAATAACTAGAGGACACCTGGCACATCGGTCTCGGGGCGTTACAACACTCCACCACTACGAGAGGATCTCGTCCCGAGATCTAGAATGGCACTGGAGGGGAAAACGGAAGAGAAAGAGAAGAGGTAAAACTAAGTTGCCCCTTTGACAAATGAGTGAAACCAAAGAATCTTGCAAAGGTTAAGCCATTTCGAGAAAAGAATACAACGGATATGGCGAAGTTGAAAAACACTCCGTTAGAAAAGAGGAACAAGGAAGAATAACTTCGGGCAGCACTCCGATTGAAAAGAAAGGAATTGAATAAGAACTTGATAAGGTGATAGAACTTGAAAAGAGGGCACGACACTCCGGTTAAATGGACAATCATGAAAACAACATGATCTTTGACAAACGAGATGATGGGTTGAGAAGAGTAACATCACAATGCCTCCGGAACGAAAGAATAGAAGAAAGATAATTGAGATAGGAGAAAGGAGAAGAAAATGCCAACTTCTGTCACGAAAGAGTTTAAAAAGGCATCCTTAGGAGAAGGGTCGAGCGGAGTTGTTGGAACACCAACAACGAAAAGAATACGCTTGATATGGTCTTAGGGAATACATCCCAAATTATGAGGTGACAACCTGCCACTCACGGGAAAAGAATTGAATTGGTATGAACAAGGAGACGAGAAAGTATTTCACCGGGAGGATAAAGAAGAACTTGGGTCCTTTATAAGCACCATGGATAGCAACCATCCTCAGGGAAGGCTTTAGGTCAAAATATACCCCAAGATAACTCCAAAGAAGAGGTTGATTGGTTGGAAAGATGACTTGAGCGAAGAGAAAATGATGGATTTAAATACCTCACTCTTGAAAACATGTGAATCATGAAACACGAAGGGAAATTGTCAAGAGTGACATAACACCACCTCAAAATATAAGAAAGAAAGAAAGAATCACACTTTGGAATGCAAGATGAAGAATGCTTGAGCTCCTCTGAAAAGAATGTTGATGAACCCTTCGAGAAGGAATTAAATTCTTGATGAACCATCATGTAGGCCTCCATGAAGAACTCCGGTAATAAAAGGATGATCAAAACGGAAAGAGAAGTTGAAAACACAAGCGAAGCCTTGTGACGATTTAGATGAATCTCCGTGGTGATATAATTGAAATAACTTGGAACTCCAAAAAAGAAAGATGAACAAAAGAAATCAACAATTTTGATGAACCTCCGAAATAATGAATTAATCACTTGGATGAACAAAAATAAGAATTATGTTATGCGTATCCTTCACCAATTTTAAATTGATGACAAGCAACAGATTTGGCATACTACTTATTCTCGTAGAAAGGATTAAGATAGATATAGCATCAACTTCGGAAGATCTTCAACGAACCACCGTAAGAATTGAAATAACGAATGAATTGATATGATAAGAAAGAAGAAAAATCTTGAACGAACCACCATAAGCATTGACAAAGAACGAAGTAAAGGGATAAATCACCGGAAAGGAATTATAGAACGAATGAAAATACTTGATGGAAATTAGATCCACGAGAACAAAAGATCATGAGCTGATTAGAGAATATTGAATGATGCACCGGTGAGATTTGGGGAATGAGAGCTGAAAGCTGAGAATGAACAAGTCTTCTGAAATGATGGACTCCGGATGATCAAACTGAAAAGACTCCTGAATTGCTCTGGATAGGTGAAAAGAAATCTCACAATCAAAGAGAATTATGAGAGGATGGCAACAAGCTAGAATCACGAATCTTGAAGAGAAAAGAACAAGATTGACAGAAAAAACTTCTTTGGTCTTCAAATGATGAGAATGACAACGAGAAGCACCACCAAGAATTATTGAGGCACTCCGGAATGAAGAATAAAAAGGTTGAACCAACGATGAAAAGAATTTGAAAGATCTTGGAGAAAGACATTTGACTGAAGACAAATCATTCTTACGTCAAACTTTGAAAAGAATTTCGGAAGCTCCGGGAAAATAAGAAGAGTCAGGTAAGATCCTGGGAAAAGACCTGTGGGTTAGGGCCCACTGAAAAGAAACACCGTTGAAAAGATTTGAAGAGATATAGATAGCACTGGTTGAATAAAATGGCTTGAATGAGCTAACAACCTCGGAATAGGTTGAACGGATCTTGAAGGAAAAGACGAGCCTTTTGAGATATCTTGAGCACTCCGGGACAATAGAATAGCGAGAGGTGAACGATTAAGAATTGTACCGGCATGAGAAAGCCTTGAAATGAGGAAAAGGGTAAAGAAACACCAAAAGCTTGAATTGAAACCACCGGAGAAGAAAAGAACGAAGAATGATGAACTTGAAGCTCCGTTAAAATCTTCATGAGCATCACCGGGTAAGAACATTGACAGAAAAGAATGGAGAGACTTCACATGAACAAAATGGCTACTTGATTAAGACATATGAGTCCTCGAAGAAAAAGGGGGGGGGGGGGGGAAAAACAAAGGCAACTTGGAGACGGATGAAACAAACATCGTTGAGAAAACCGAGAGGTGATCTTGCAATGTTAAAATGATCGGATCCACTTGAAGAGAAGCACACCGGTCGAAAAGGATTAACATGACAATCTCGATTATCATGAAGGATTAGTATCCACATAGAAATATGGGAAGACCGTTTAGGAAAGAGATGGAATCCACATTTATCTCTGAAGCAACTCGAATACCACAGCTCAAAACAAAACAAAGGATTGGCTTGCGGAATAAGCCGGAACAAACATATGATAGAGATTTCGTCCGAAGTTTTCGTGGTGGGGCCTACACGGGCTCAATCGTACATCACCATCATGTACAAGGCAGTGCACATGACATATGAAGCGTCCCCGAGTCGGCATAGCCAAGGACTCTTTAAGACACAATGAGACTACTGTAAAACCAACTGTGGATAGGCGGACCACTAGATGTCAAACCCCAATTTCATATCATACATCTGTCAGAAAGATATCCTAAGAGCCACTTGAATTCCCACTTATAAACTCCCAAAACTTTCCGGTTATGCAATCAGGTGTTGGCGGTGGCCGGTTGCGGTGGAGGCGATGATGCGGCGGAGGCGGTGGGGTGAGATGGCGGCCGGAGCGCTGCGGGGAGCGGCGGAGCACGGTTGCCGGAGCGGCGGGCGGTGGCGCTGGGCGAAGGCGGCGGCAGGCAGCCGGCGAGGGAGACGCGGGAGCGGGAGCGGGCCAGTGGCGCGGCCGGATGGGCCCCGCGGGCCTGATCTGGGCCCGGCGGGCCTGGCGTGGTGGGAGGAGAGAGAAGGCCGTCGGGGAGGCGACGTGGCGTGGCCTGGTTGGTGAAGAGGGGCGGCGTGGCGACGTCGCGCACCCTGATTCGCCGGGGTGACGCGTCCGGCGGACATGTCCGGGCCGAGATGGACGTGTCCGGCGGCGCGAGGAGGGAGATGGCTAGGGTTTTGGGGAAAAGATCCGAAAACGAAAAAGAAGGGGTCTATATATAGGCGTAGAGGGAGCTAGGAGAGTCCAAATGAGGTGCGGTTTGCGGCCACGCGATCGTGATAGAACGACCGAGATGATGGAGAGGTCTTAGGTGGGTTTTGGGCCACTTTGAAAGGGTGTTGGGCTGCAATACACACGAGGCCTTTTCGGTCCCACGGTTAACCGTTGGAGTATCAAACGAAGTCCAAATGGCACGAAACTTGACAGGTGGTCTACCGGTAGTAAACCAAGGCCGCATGGCAAGTCTCGGTCCAATCCAAAAACGTTTAACACCCGCACACGAAAAGAGGTAGAAAGGGACATCGGATGACATAGGAGCGCCGGATTGCAAAATGGACAACGGGGAAAATGCTCGGATGCATGAGACGAACACGTATTCAAATGAAATGCACATGATGACATGATATGCAATGCATGACACGCAAGCAATGACAAGGCAACAACAGCGAATAACTGGAGGACACCTGGCACATCGGTCTCGGGGCGTTACACTTGCACACGCTCGCGAAGAAGGAGCATGTCATTGGCATCGAGGGTGTCAAATTCCTTAAGGACCATTTGTGTGGAGCTTGTGAAGCCAGAAAGATGACCAAGGCCAAGCATTCCTCAAAGACCATCATGACGACCACTCGTCCATTTGAATTGCTTCACACGGATCTCTTTGGCCCTACTCACTATGCCACATTTACTAATGCTGCATCTTTATATGGCTTTGTTATTGTTGATGATTATTCTTGATATACATGGTTTCATATCATCACTTACAAAACTGAAGTGCAGGAAGTCTTCAAACGATTTTCCTCGAGGGCTTCAACCAACTTTGGTGTGAAGATCAAGCACATGAGAAGTGACAATGGAACTGAGTTGAAGAACACTGGTCTTGATGACTATCTTGATGAACTTGGTATCACTCATGAGTTATCTGCTCCTTATACTCCTCAGCAGAATGGCGTCGTGGAGCGCAAGAATAGGACTCTTGTTGAGATGGCTCGCACTATGCTTGATGAGTACAAGACGCCTGCTCGCTTCTGGCCCGAGGCAATTGATACTGTGTGCCACATAATCAACAGGGTATATCTTCACAAATTCTTCAGGAAAACTGCATATGAACTTCTCACTGACAAGAAACCCAATGTTAGTTATTTCAAAGTCTTTGGTGCTAAATTCTAGATTAGAGATCCTCATCACAGTTCTAAATTCGCACTGAAAGCACATGAAGGTTTTATGCTCGGTTATGGTAAGGACTCGCACACCTACAGAGTCTTCAACACTAATCACCACAAGGTTGTTGAAACTGTAGATGTGCGGTTCGATGAAACTAATGGCTCGCAAAGAGAGCACCTACCTCCTGTGACAGATGAAATGCCTCCTGATGAATCTATTAAGTTCAAAGCAACTGAGGATGTCATTCCTACCGAAGAATCTGCTGAAGAAGTCATTCTAGAATGTGAAGAATGTCATGCTGATGCACCTGAGGAAAATGGTGCTGAAGAAAATGCTGATCAAATTCCTCAACGACAACCAGCTCATCCTCGCGTTGCAAATGAAGTGCAGATTGAGAAAATCATCAGCGACATCAACATTCTAGGTCCTCTCACACGCTCAAGAGCTTCACATTTATCTAACTTTTGTGGGCACTTTGCTTTTGTCTCTATCACAGAGCCCACTAATATAGATGAAGCATTTCTGGAGCCTGAGTGGATTCAAGCTATGCAAGAGGAATTACATCAATTTGAGCTCAACAACGTCTAGGAACTAGTCAAACATCCAGATCCTCGCAAGCACAGTATCATTGGCACAAAGTGGATCCACCGCCACAAGCAAGATGAAAATGGCCTTGTGGTGAGGAATAAGCCACGACTTGTAGCTCAAGGCTACACACAGGTTGAAGGAATTGATTTCGATTAAACTTTTGCACCTGTTGCTAGACTTGAAGCTATTAGCATATTACTTGCTTATGCTAACCATCATGATATCATCTTATATGAAATGGATGTGAAAAGTGCATTCCTCAGTGGTAAGATTGAGGAAGAAGTATATGTTGCTCAGCCCCCAGGTTTTGAAGATCCAAAGCATCCCGACAAAGTCTTCAGACTCAATAAGGCCCTCTATGGCCTCAAGCAGGCCCCTTGGGCGTGGTATAATACTTTGAAGGAATTCCTCATGAAGAAAGGCTTCAAACCCGGTTCACTTGACCCAACTCGTTTCACTAAATCTTGTGATGGTGAATTGTTTGTGTGCCAAATATATGTTGATGATATCATTTTCGGTTGTACTGACCAACATTACAGGGATGAATTTGCCTATATGATGAGTGAAGAATATCAAATGTCTATGATGGGAGAATTGAAATTTTTCTTAGCTCTTCAGATTCATCAACAGGGAAATGGCATATTCATATCTCAGGAGAAATACCTCAAGGATGTACTTAGGAAATTTGGCATGCAAGATTGCAAAGGAGTCAAAATCCCTATGCCCACAAATGGCCATCTATGCACTGATGAAAATGGTATTGACTTTGATGAAAAGGTATACCGCTCCATGATTGGCTCTTTATTGTATTTATGTGCATCTAGGCCAGATATTATGCTTAGTGTTTGCATGTGTGCCCGATTTAAAGCTACACCGAAGGAATCACACCATAAGGCTGTGAAGCATACTCTTTGATATCTAGCTCACACACAAACACTTGGATTATGGTATCCCAAGGGCTCGGCTTTTGATCTCATTGGATATTCAAACTCTGACTATGCTGGTGATCGTGTGGACAACAAGTCAACATCTGGCACATGCCATTTCCTCGGACGATCCTTGGTCTGTTGGTCCTCAAAGAAACAGAACTGTGTATCACTGTCTACTGCTAAAGCTGGGTACATTGCTGCTGGTTCTTGCTGTGATCAGTTGCTATGGATGAAGCAAACCCTCATGGACTATGGCGTCAACATGAAGAATGTGCCTCTCTACTGTGACAGTGAGAGTGCCATCAAGATTGCTCATGATCCAGTTCAACACTCGAAGACAAAGCACATTCAGATTCGTCATCATTTTCTTCGTGATCATGTGTTGAAGGGCGACATCTCTATTGAGCATGTGAAGACTGAAGAATAGCTAGCCGATATCTTCACTAAGCCCTTGGATGAGAAGAGATTTAGCATGTTGAGGTGTGAGCTAAATATCTTAGAATCTTCGAATGTCCTTTGAAAAGGACACACATCCTAACACTTATGCAAAATTGATGACTTAGATGTGCAACACACAAAGTAACGTTTTTCTTCAATCAATGAAGACTAACCATCTAAGTGTGAAGAAATTAACGAAGAATTTGATTCTCAGAACCCTATGACAATTGTATGCGGTGTCTGAAATCATCATTCTTATACGGTGGGTCACGCCACCACCAAAATTTGAAAATCCTCAATTTGAGTTTTTTCCCCACTTATGAAATTCCTTAGTTGTTCCTTTATCTTCAACTTTGCATTGTCTTCACTCTTTTCGTCGTTTTTCTTCATTGGCTATATATATATGAGTTTATGTCCTCTACAGCATTCACTTATTGCTATTTTTTCAAGTTGTTTGTTCTGCTAAGTGAATGTCATCGGACCCTTCCCCCTCTATGCTAAACTCAACCTAGTCTATTCACAAATTCTTCATGTGCGTTCTATTTGAAACCCGTTCAAAATCTTCACTCTATCCTTGTCTGCTGAAGAAATTGCGAACGGAACTTTAAACTTATGTTATCTGAATTTTCATCTTTTGCCGCAAAAACCGCTCTGCTTCCACAATATATTATCCTATTCACCCACGATCGCACACGATCGTCACCTCTCAGTATGTGGGTGACACATGTCATGCGAATGAGAAGGGTCAGGGGCACGTTCGTCCAATTTCCTCGGGCGAGCAGTTTTTCACTTCGGCTATAAATACCCCTCTCCCTTCCTCACTATGTTTTTACTCCGCTCGACCTCACTCCCTCACTCGAGCTCTCAAACCCTAGCGTCACCGCTACTTCCATCATCGCCGGTGAGGAAGAGCTTCACTGACTCAACCTCGTTGCCGCTGTACTCATGCCGGCCGCGGATTTCTTCACTCCGCCGTAACGGTAGTTGTCTTCCTTAGCCAAGTTAGGGCGTGGAAGATCTGAACCGGCGAGCTTCAAATCTACACTTCACAGTTCGTCGTGTTCTTCGTCAAGGGTAATTAAAAGTTACTTTTACTGCCTTTGTTGATCCTGATTTCTTCAAATCTTCAAAAGGTGTTTATTCCTCAACTCTTCACACACTAAACACCTCACATATCATCTAATCTTGATCTGTTTCTCTAAGCAACATTTTTCTTCAAGATTCCTCAATTGTGTGGATTTTCAAATCTGTACAACTCTGGAACCTAAGTCAAAGAATGCTTAGTGAAATTCCTCAAGGCTCATCCGGTCAAATTCCTCAAACTTGTTCTTTTTGCAAAAACTTCTTAGAACGCATATGACCTCTCCAAATTCTCCTATACTCTGTTCACAGGTACACATGTCCGCTGCTGAATCTCTAGGTTCCCATCAAGTTAACTCATTTGCAGCGTTCCTCGAAGAAAAGTTGCATACCTCTTCAGAGAACTCAATAGTTCAAAACCCTCATCTGAAGAAAATGGCAGATGGCAAGAAACCTCAGAAGGGAGGCAAGAGACTGGAGGTTAACACTGCGTTTGAAATCCCTGAGGATATGTATGATGAATATTGCACACCTGATGAGGCAAAACATTGCAAGGAGACCAACACAAGGTGCACATACAGAAGATAGAGAGGAGATGAGCACGGGAATGGAGGGAATATCGCTATGTCACTCAAAAATATATGAAGAAACTCGCTCTTCACCCTCCTTTCCGAAGACCTCCATTGGCACCTGGCCAAGAAGATGATCCCACTAGCCTCAAGCGCGGTGAGGACTATCCTGATGAATGGGCCAAGCATCAAGCTAAGTTGGCCAGAGTAGCAAAAGAAGCAGTGAGGAAATTCAATGAAGACTCTGCTGCTACTGCTGCCACAGCTAAGGCCTCTGCTAGCAAGCCAAAGAAGGCCATGCCTAAGAAGCCCGCACACAAGCCCAGTGCTCCTTCTTCTTCAATGCCCTCACGGCCAAGCTCCTCTACAATGCCCTCAAGGCCAACTTCTGCTAAGCCCTCACAGCCAATTCCTCAAGCCGCACCAGCTCCTTCAAAATCCTCAGCTCCTCCTTCCAAGTCCTCAGCACCTGCGCATCTCGCATCGTGCCAAAGGACAACAAGCATCTCTATTGCCTCAGGAGCCTCTGCAAGTTCATCAGCTCCTCTGCACTCTTCAACTGGCCCCACTCTGCTGAAGACCAAGGCCACTGCAGGACGAGGCACTAGACCAAGTCCTTAAAAGAAGCAGGTCGCCTTCCAAGTACCATCCGATGACGACGAAGCTGATGATGAAGAACTCGCTGAAATCATCAGAGATAGGCAGCACAGGGCTGGTAGAGCAAAAGGCAGTAATGTTCCATTGATGCTGGACCCAAAGTTGATCCTCGACTTCATTGACTTGTGGCACAAGGACACCAACACACCTCTGCCTGAGCTGAACCGCACTCCTGGTCAAAGTCATGTGCTGACTCACTTCATCGATGAAGAAAAATGGAAATATGAACAGGGGAGGAAGGTGAAGAAAGCGCAGTACAAGAAAGAGCGCTTTCTGAAGCAAAACTTCTTAAAGCTTTCACCTGAAGAACTTGGAGCTCTGCAATTAGAGATCAAGAAACTGAGTGATGAATTTGATCGCTACTATGCTGACTGGCTTGGAGCCAAAGTCAGATTTGTAAAGATAACTAAAAAGTTCACTACCAATATTGGAGCCCCTACGCAACAAGAAATTCCTCGGGCTGAAGCATCTGCTCAGCCTACTGAAGAAAATGCTAGCACTGCTGATGATAATCAGTCTGCTGAAGAAAATACTAGTACCAGGGCTAATGACTGCATTCCAGCCGCTGATGAAACTGCCAGGGCAACCTCTAATGTTGCGCCTGAAAAAATTGCCAGGACGGCCGAAGCTTCAACCGCTGTGCCTAAAGAAACTGCTTCTACCAGGGCAACCACATCTGTTGTGCCTGAAGACATGGACCCAATTTCCTATGCTCCTCCTACACCTGCACTAAGTCCAATTCCTCCTTCTGCATCAGAAGCTAAGAAGACAAAGGCTGCGGAGCGTGCAGCTGTGAAGAAAAGGAAAGCATCAACTTCATCAAACACTTCAGCTCTGAAGAAGATGAAGAAATTGACCAGCTCATTTGAAAATCCAATTGATGTTGTTCCAGTATCAAGCATGCCATCAAAGGAACTCGTTCCTTTTGATGAAGAATACGTGATCCCAAGCAGACCCGATGAAGACATTCCTTCTGCTGCTTCCTCGGAGCAGTTGGATGAATAAATTGAAGTGGATGCAATCCCTTCAACCCCAGTTGTTTCATCGCCCATGCCTCAGTTTACTGCTGAAGAGGTCGGTGTTGGCGAAATGAGTGGAGAAGATGAGGATGTGGACATTGGGTGCACAACACTGGTTCTGAATGATGACTTTTGGGAAAGTCAGCACCCCAATTCTCCGTTGTTCACTCCTCTGCAATAAATTCCTCAGTCCCCAATGACAACTGAAGTTCAAATGGGTTCTGAAGAACCACATCCCACTCCGTCCATCCCTGAAGAGATTCCAGCCACTAGCGCTGATGACATTGATGCTGAAGAATTGAAGTCCCAAGCTGCCACTGAAGAAGAAACTGAAATTCCTCAGCATGCGGAACCTGAGATCGCGATTCCTGTGGTTGAGATGCAATTGACTGACACTCCTCACCCCAAGCCAAAGGATCCTTTCTCAAAGAAGCAAAAATTCAAGGCTGATGACTTCTTTCACGAGCATGTCTTCTTCACGGACTACAACCCCTATGACTCTGCTCGTCTTAGAGGGAAGCGCTTCTGGACTGCCAGCCAATCAAACTTCTATTCTTCGCTGTTGTTCAACAAAGACAAAGTCTTCGACCATGAGCATATTCCTCTCGTGGACATGGAATCACTGTCCTGCTTCGCGCCAGTCCTCAGTGTTCTTCATGACGCTAGGCTGCTCAACTTTTGCACGGATATTGTTGATTGGAATGAAGAGCTCATTCTTCAGTTCTATGCGATGCTGCACATCACAGGAAAAGTTGAAGATGTGAACACTTGGGTATTGGACTGGATGACAGAGAACACACATTTCAAAGCACCGGCCTCTGAATTACTTCATGCCCTGCCTGTCAGTCCTCCCCTCGAAGGCGCTCGATGCATCTATCATGAACTTGAACTTATTGCTCACTACATGCAAGTGTTGATGAAGCCGCTGGAGCCCGGTCAAGCTCCAAGAACCAAATTCCCCGTGAAGGAATTGTTGTTTGTGCCTAGAACTGTCTATCGCATTCTAACTAAGACATTGAGTCCAATCAAAGGCCACGATTCAAATGATGAAGAAGTTGTTGGCATCATGAAGAATCTGCTATTCAATATCATGCATGGCGTTCCTATCAACTACCATGATTTCTTCATGAGAACTCTGGCAAATGTTGCACTCTCTCCATTTGAGTTGAAGCCTTATGCTCCTTAGATTATGAGATTCCTCAAAACTAGGTCTTCACTCAACTACAAGGCTGATTTTCAAAATCATGTCAGTTAGTTGCCCCCCATTGAAGTCCTCAAGCGGACATTTTCCTCATCTGATGAAAAGGGCAAGGCTACTGCTATTATTGATGAAGGCATTCATCCATTGGATGATCTGTTCCACAAAGCTGCATCCTACTCCACCAATGATGACTCTGTCACTCATGACTCTGCCGCAAATGCTTCTAAGCAAAATCCTCAAGGAACAACTCCAAGGGTGATGACTGATCATGAGCTTCTCCTCAGTCTTCACCAAAAGGTCGATCGCAACCACAAATGGGTTAAGCGTCAGTTTGGTTCTATTCTTCACAACATGACTGGTACACACAATGCAGTGAAGAAAAACCATTACTACCTCCATGAAGTCTTCGGTCGCACCTGGGTTGTTTTGTCACATTTGTATGGTGAAGATGATCTGAAGCAAATGGGTTTCAAGCATGACATTGAATGGTCTCAGCCGCCACCAGCGAAGAAATTCAAGAAGACTAAAGTTCCTTCCTTGGTAGCCAGCTCATATTCTTCATCACGCACGACAGATGAACATGAATACTTGGACGACACTGCGGCATGCCCTACTTCAACAACCGACCCCAACAATACTAGCGCTCCTTCATCGACTCAGTGATGATATTCTTCAGGGGTGTTAGTCCTCATTCTGCGTCCCTTTTGGTCATTTGATAACAAAGGGTGAGAAATTTGAGTTAGTGTTCAAGCGGGTCTACTTATATGGGCATTTTTTTCTATGTTACAACTCTTGTTCTTTTGAAGACTTTGCTGGATCGAGCTGTAAGATTAAACCCGATGGTGGTCTGACACTTTTGTTGTGTTCTTCTGCATGCTTATTCCTCATATATGTTAATGCACGCATGCTGAATTACATCAGTCACCATATTTCATCATGCATTTCAAATTCTTCATATTATATGTTAAATGCGTGTATGGATTACAAGATATAGGGGGAGATCTCCATGATTCTACTCTTCAAGTGTGCATTGCTTCAAAAGCTAATTCCTCACTATGCACATCTTTAGGGGGAGTTCTTCTATATCTTGCAATCAAATTCCTCAATGTCAGTATTTACACTTCATATGCTTATTCCCGTTGAAAACTTAACCTATATTGTCATCAATCACCAAAAAGGGGGAGATTGTAAGTGCATCTAGTGCCCCTTAGTGGTTTAAGTGTATTGAAGACTTATAGGTTAAGGGACTGATGCATTTGTGAGTGTACACAGGTCTATAAGTCTATGAGGAGTTTGATATTTACAGAGAAAGTCGACCCCTAAAAATGAAGTTCTTCGACTGAAGACTTTGGATTTCTGAAGACTTTCTGAAGACTTTGAAAGTGAAGAAATTGGTGTGATCCTGAAGACTTTGAACATGAAGCGTGAAGACTTTTTTTTGTAGTTTCATTTTCTCTTTCTTGAGTCATAGGAAACACCGTACTGTTAAAGGGGGCCGAGGAAATACTAAGGAAAAATTTCCAAGTGATGCTCAACTCAAAATCCTACACCTACCAATCCCTTCAAGTGAAGCCATTGGAAATCTCATACAGTTCAGTCAATTTCTTTAGTGACAGAGACGAAGCTCTTCTAGTCTCTGAGGAATTTTTCTGACTAAGGAGTTAGGAATTCGCCAGTGTGAATTGCCTACAAGTGAGGAACATGATAGCCCTGAGGAATTTGTTAGTCAAATTTCCGACCGTTGCTGTGCTACGCGCCAGATGTCCCAAAATATCCTTCCACCTAACGGTCATATCACTAAAGGGCATTTATGTCTTATCATGTCGGGCTGCTCCATAGGCTATAAATAGCTACCCCCTACAACCACTATCTAGTTGGCTGCTCCGAGAGAAACTGACACTTGTCATTTGAGACCATCCCATCCTCCGAGGACTTTGAGCGAAAACCATCAGGTGAGGAAAACCCAAACCCAAACACTTTCAAACCCAAAGTGATTGAGCATCAATGAAGAGATTGATCCTGTGTGGATCCGACGCTTGTTACCTTTGAAGACTGCGCGTCTTCCAGACGGTTAGGCGTTATGGTCTAGAGCATCCAAGAGGAAATTGTGGATCGCCGAGTGACCGAGTCTGTGAAGGTTTGGAAGTCACCTGAAGACTTACCACGAGTGATTGGGCGAGGTCTGTGTGACCTTAGCTCAAGGGGAATACGGTGAGGACTAAGCGTTCTGGACTGCGAGTTCAGGACTGGGTGTCCGGGACCGTGTGTCCTCAGGTTTAAATACCTAGCTGCCCTAACCAGACGTACAACTGTCACAGCAGTTGGAACTGGTCTACCAAATCATTGTCTTCACCGAGCTAACTGGTTCCATTTCCTCATTTCTGTGTTGCATTCTTGTTCATATCTGTTCGAAGACTTTGACTGAAGACTTTCTCAATTTCCTCAGTTCAATTTCTTCAGTCTGTTTGTCTTCATCCTGTTTTATCCTATGCTTGCGCTTTCTGTACTCTGCGCTTGTTCTCATTTCATCATGAAGACCATGCTCATGTTTTGTTATGTTTACTTCTGAGTACTTATTCCGCTGCAAGTAGTTCTTCGCTTAGGAATTTCCTCACCCAGAAAGTCCTCAGTGAAGAATTCATAAAAATCGCCTATTCACCCCTCTCTAGTCGACTTAACGCACTTTCAAACACCTTTGTGGAAATCCTCTTCAAGCCATCCGTGGTATGGCAGGACAAGAGCGGCAATACTAGTCCGGAGCCAATCACACCCCCGGTTGCCGAACACAAGTCTGATATCATTGGGGGCTCGGACACCGAAATGACACCTCCCGCCCATTTAATCATGGCTGTCATCACTCCATGGATCAAACCCTTCCTAGCGTGCCTTAATAGGCGGGAGCTCCCTGATGACCAGAATGAGGCCCATCGCATAGTCCGACGCTCGAAAGCCTACAAAGTTCATAAAGGAGAACTCTACAAGAAAAGCACTACTGGAGTTCTTCAAAGATGTATATCCGAAGAGGAGGGACGAAAGCTCTTGGCCGAAATACATGCTGGCCTCAGTGGCCATCACGCCGCAGCCCAGGCCCTCGTAAGTAAGGCCTTCCGTACAGGTTTCTTTTGGCCCACGGCCCGAGCAGATGCACAGGCACTTGTACAACGCTGTGTCAGATGCCAGCTGTTAATCAAAGTCATATGCCGCCCATCGCCCTAAAAATAATTCCTATGACCTCGCCTTTTGCGGTCTGGGGGATAGATATGGTGGGACCCCTTAAAGGGGGAATCCATAAGAAGAAATATCTGCTGGTCATGGTGAATAAATTCACTAAGTGGATAGAGGCTGAACCAGTAAAAACACCTGAAGTCGGGCCGGTGATCGACTTTATATCTGGCGTTGTACACAGCTATGGTGTCCCGCACAGCATTAGAACTGACAATGGCTCTAACTTCATAGCCGATGAAGTAAAAAATTGGTGTGCTAATCTGGGCATTAAGCTCGACTACGCCTCAGTATATCACCCTCAAACAAACGGTTAGGTTGAACGGGCTAATGGCCTGATAATGAGTGGCATCAAACCCATACTAGTGCGATCCCTAAGGGAGTCGGATAAACATTGGGTCGAGGAACTCGATTCCGTACTACGGGGGCTACAGACCACGCCAAATCGGACGACCGGATACACACCTTTCTTCATGGTGTACGGCGCAGAGGTTGTCTTGCACTACGACATTATTCATGACTCACCTCGAGTGTGCATGTATGAAGAGAGAGAAGCCGAGCTTGATCGGCCGGATGACCTGGATGGCTTGGAGGAGGAGCACGATGTTGCAAAATCCCGTTCCACATTCTATCAACAACAGGCTCGGTAATACCAAAGCAGAGAAGTGCGGGCAAAGACATATAATGTCGGTGAGCTCGTTTTATGCCTCCTAGAGAAGAAAAAGGACAAGCTCAAACCAAAATGGGAAGGTCCCTTCATTATAGATGAAGTTCTCACTGGAGGAGCCTACCACCTTCGCAATGCATCATATAATCGCTTAGAGCCGAACCCGTGGAACGCTGCTCGGCTCCGAAGGTTCTATGCATAAGTTCGGCCATACTTCTTTTCGTTCTCTTTTTCTTTCTTCTCTTCATCTGTTTTTCATTTTCTCATTTTTGTATGATTTCCATGATATGTTCGGATAAGCCGAACACTTGAGGGGTACACATCCTTAAATGTACACACCCCCACCATGACTGGGGGCTTCTGTAAGTAGAAGCTTATCATCATCCCGAGCCTAGAGCTCACAATATATGTGTCGTTTGTTGAAATACATCCTTTTTGCCATTATATGCACCTCTATGACTTAAGTTTTTGCCAAGCTGGGTTGCCTTGCTCCTATGCTTATGCCCTACGTTCCTGATTGTTCGGCTAGGGCATAAAGGGAGCACCTCTGCGATTGTTACAACCAGGTTATCCGAACATGTACCTCAGACGGGTGAAGCCAAAAGCTAGCATTCTTAAGGGAATAATTGGTCAGGAATCAAACGACAGATTGTTGCAGTTTTGCTACTACTTTAAAACACTGCAAGATAGTTTTTTCGTATTACCGATTGCACACTCCAGCACGTGTACGCATAGTATGCCGACCCAAGTAAAGTAACCATTAACGGAACTATTTTCCTTGGAAGATGTTTCTTATATATGTAATCTTTACCTAATAATAAAGTAAATTGGGTTTCTTTCCTCCGTCATGGCATTTTTCAGAAAAGTCCCTCTATTTTAGAGAATTCAACCCGCATTCCTGTTTTATGTTAAAACGAATCGTTATTTTCGTATTTTACACAAAAGTCCCTGTCTTTTCTTGAAATCAACCTGCCGTCCGGATTTAAGTCACACCGAACCGTTATTTTACATTTTTCAAAAAAAACTGATGTTTTAGGTAATTCATCCGCGGATCATATTTAATTCAAACAAATGCTTTTTAAAATCATCCATATCTTTTAAACCGTAACTCCGATTTGAACATGTTATATATGAAATTTGATTAGAAAATATGTAGAATATGAATATGAGATTATTTTTGCTTGTTAAGTATTTTTAAATATTATTTTGGAATATATTTGACTCAAACCAAATGATTTTCTAAATTATCTGTATCTTTTAAACCATAACTTCGATTTTAACATATTATATATGAAATTTTATTAGAAAAATGTGTGGAATATAAATATGTTGTTAATTTTACCTGTTAAATATTTTTAAAATATTGTTATGGAAGCAAACTTATAATTTATAGCGCAAGATTCGTTTTTTCATACCGGCGGTGATCCGGATTGCAAATAAACACCCTACTATAACCATATACGGAAAAGAAAACATCGATAACTACACATGCATACCTCTGAAAAATGTCGCAGGGGAAAACAACAGATTTCTCATCGCGAGAGTGAGAGAAAGCAAGCGAGAGAGAGATAGGGAGAGAGAGAGAGAGGGAGAGAGAGATGCCTTAGGATTAACCATATTCAACACATGTTTTTGGTTGTTTTGTGTGAACACCGAGGCCATCGCCGGCGAGGGTGAGAAGGAGGATAAGCGGCAACACAAATATGATGCCTCGCAAAAATTAAAGGAGATGGACCTATTGTGATCTTGAGTGATGGTTGTTGAGTTAAGATCATGTGTTATGTTTTCTCTCCCGTTGCAACGCACGAGCTCTTTTGCTAGTATAACATACATTCCGAACTCAAATTTTGTCTGTTTGAGCACAATGACTGGGTTACTTGGTTTCCGAATATAATACATACTTCTTTTATTTCAAAAAAAAGTATCCGGAAACACTCCACTAGTTTTTGTTCGGAGGACAAAAGCCAAAGGCCTGCGGTGACAAAATTTTCACATGTTTGGATAAAAGGTACATGTTGACTAATACAAACACCTATTCCTTATCTACTCCATCTATAAGACTGTCTAACTTACAGTCCTCCTGCGAGTACTTCGCAGCTATCATTACTTGGTCATAAACCAACTTCACTGGAATTTCTTTCCCATCTGGTCCCTCTGGTCCTACTCGGTCCATATGATTTGGGTCCAGTTTAGTGAAGCGTGTCTTCACCATAGCCCAGGCTTCTGGTGTGCCTTCACGGCAGGCGGATGTCTTCCATAGCTCGAACCGGTGTCGGGCACCTTTGAACAGGTCTGCCAGGCCCTCCATACTTTTTGGAGGGGTATCAGATGGCCATAAAGCCTTCACCATACTTTTCATGGCTTTTCGGGCCCGAGCATGTACCATGGACAGTTCCTTCCGCACGTCGCCTTGAAATCCAGATACTTCTTCCTCCGGTCGACCAGTCAATAGGCATGCGGCAACAGAGTCATGACATTTTGAATTAAGGGACTTCACATAGGCACCTAGGATGGTTCTAAATAAGAGAGGAAGACATACCGAACATGCCGCCTTTCAGCTTCTCATTTTCCTTCTGAGCGGCCAATAACTGAGCCTTCAAGCTCTCTATCTCTTTGGATAGTTTGTCTTTTTACCCGTCATGTTTATTCTTCCCAGACACACACATTGTGCCCTTTTTCATTTCTGCCAGCTCAGCGGTGACAGCATTCAACTGTGTCTGATTTGCTTCTAGCTCCTGGGACAGCGCGGTATTTTTATCTTTGAGAACCTGCGGGTGATAGCGATCCTTAAATCACCTTAACTCACCGCTTCAAGTCTCGAGGGCTACTAGCACATTACTATCAAAAATTGCGTAAACTTTTACATGTATGTCCTTCGAGAACAGCTGAATGACTCCGGCAAGTCCGTCTCGGGCGGCTCGGAAATACGCATCCACTGAACTGAGTGGGATAAACTCTTGTGCGGAAAACGCCGGAGCCCGCATAGCCTCTTTCAATCGACGGTGATTCATCACGCTTTCTACTTTGGAATTCATGACGGATATGACATCCGAATCTTCTTGAGGAGGCGGAACTGGCATTGCATCGGCTTGCGTCCTAGTTGATGAGTCCGGCACCGGATGAATGGACATTCGGCTAATCGGGCATTTTTCAACTGTCTGTCGCGTACTCCTCCTGATGTCACGGATAAAATGAGACTTTTCACAATCCGGACTCACGCCTAGGCATGTATTAGAGAACACGTACCTCTTGGAAGGCTGTGAGGTCTCCATAGCACTCCCGGTCCCTTTTTGCTTTGAACGATGGCCTTGCGTAGGGGCCGCCCTTGAGGGAATATGGTCCCTAGAGCGCCGATCCTATTATAATCCGGATCAGTACAAGAGATAGAAATACAGATAAAGATTTCCTCTTAAGGACCCTCCGAATACTCACAATGCAGAAGGGATAGAGGTGGGGGTAGTCGGCGGTAATAGCCACCTCCGAACCGTCAAGGCTCGCTTGATAAAATACCCTGTCATCAAACTCTACATATATGTCCGGATCCTCAACAAAGCCAGGATCTTTATCACGGTTATGATCCTCTGGCTTGGGAGCGGGACAATGGACATCCTCGGTCATCTTCCTTCATGACTATTCGCAGCAACAAAGGGAAAATTTAATTAGTGTCTGCAGAGCCATAAAATAAATATAGACGATCGAAATCTTACCCATTCAATGGGGGTGTACATGGAATAACCCTCCCGACAGTTTAACCGGAGAAACTCTTCCTTCTCGCCCTTATATAGATCAACCAAGATTGAGGCCAGTTTGATTGAAGTATTCAGACCCTTCCGTCTGTAGCGGGGTGCGTCATCTTCTCCTTTGTAACACCATAAAGGAGTTATTCTGGATTGGAGAGGCTGGACACACTTCTTTATTGCAATGGCCATAACCTCAACTATCGAGAGTTCGGTATGGGCTAACAGCCTGACCTTGTTGACCAATATCTTTATCTCCGCACTGTCCTCTTCCTTGGTGCTTCGGGGACGCCAGTTGAGGCGCTTCTTTAAAGGAACACTGGAAAATTCAGGGAGGTCGCGCCGAACTGGATCCGGTAGCGGAACGTCGTCCATATAGAACCATTCCAAAGACCACTGTTGGCATACCTCTTTAGGTGTTCCTACGAGGTATCCGGATCCGACTATGCGCCATACTTCGGCGCCACACACTTCAAATATGGAACCTCACCAGTGGCGGGGAACGAGGCAAAAGAACTTCCTCCATAATGGAAAATGGGCCTCGATGCCTAAGAATAGCTCGTAGAGGGCAACGAAACCTGAGATGTGCAAAACTGAACCTGGGGTGAGGTTGTGTAGTTGGATGCCGTAAAATTCCAATAACCCCCTGAGGAAGGGATGGATTGGAAATCCCAGGACCCGTATTAGGAATGGGACGAAGCACACCCTCTCCTCCTTATTGGGTTGGGGAAGTTCTCAGCCATCGTGTCATTGCCGATTGAATATAGTCCCGCTCGAGTGGAGACTAGATCCGTAGAGCAGAGGTAACCCTGCGTCTGGAGTCGGCTTAGCTGAAGATGAGGTATGGAGCAACTCTGCCAATCACCTTCTTGAGGGCCATGGGGATGCGAGGAGGAGCCTGGGGCACCAGTCATGCTGGAAAGCTTTGTTCATGGCTAAACTTGATGGTTTCCCTTTTTGCGTGATGTGAGATGGCATTAGGAGATCTACATATCCTAATATAGATGTCGTCTGAGCATGGAGAGGGGCTTATTTGCAAAAAAGCATGGACCGTTCATATTCGCCTGGCGTGCGGAAATCGAAGTGTCGACAGGGGGAATCGTAAAGGACAGAAACATCGAGGTTATCGCCGGATTGTCGTTGGTTCAAAATATAATGAAGAACTCGCCTTGCAAAGTCAAAGACATGAGCGGGATACTACGTCGTCATTGGAGGCAAGTTCGGGGGCTACTGAGGGAGTCCTGGATTATGGGGTCCTCGGGTGTCCGGGCCGTGTAGCATGGGCCGGACTGATGCGTCGTGATAGAAGGCTTTCCCCCATGTCCGGATGGGACTCTCCTATACGTGGGTGGCAAGTTTGGCGTCAGTATGTATGATTTCCTTTCTCTATAAACCGACTCCGTACAACCCTAGGCCCCTTTGATGTCTATATAAACTAGAGGGTTTAGTCCGTAGAGGCTATCAGAATTCATATAGGCTAGACATCTAGGGTTTAGCCTTTACGATCTCGAGGTAGATCACTTATAACCCCAATAATCATCAAAGTCAATCAAGATTGAAGTTGGGTTTTACCTCCATCGAGAGGGCCCGAACCAGGGTAAACATCGTGTCCCCTTTGTCTCCTTTTACCGTCGATCCTCAGATGCACAGTTCGGGACCCCCTACCCCAGATCGGTCGGTTTTGACACCGACACCTATGCCAAGAAGAGGAAGAACGTGGGCACCTACACCAAGACGAACAAGATGCCGAGGCACAACGTCAATAACAACAACGGCGAGAAGCTCAAGCACTTGAGGTGCAACGTGCACTCCACGACATAGGTCGCGCCGTTGGCGCTCGCAACCGCCATAGGCGCGAACAAGAAGAAGCACTTCACGGTGAAGTTCAAGAGAGGATTTATCAATCACGAGTGCATCGTCAAGTTCCTCAAGCTCCTCCACAAGCTCGACAAGAACCTCAAGTTCACAATGAACAAGAAGACAATGGAATTCTTCCACGACAAGAGCAACATGAGGTTGACAATCCTCCACGACAAGGGCATCATCATCCCCGACCCCAACACAACAAAGAGCAACGCTATGGCAATCTAAAGTTCACCATGCCCAAGTTTTCCGGAAGCAATGATCCTGAATAGTACCTTTCATGGGCATTGAAGGTTGACAAAATCTTCCGCTTGCACAGCTATGAGGAAGATAAGAAGATCGCTATGTCATCCCTTGAGTTCCAAGATCACGTCCTCATTTGGTGGGAACAAGTCATTGAGCGACGAGAGGCAAGAGGTAAACCACCCATCACAACTTGGGTGCAAATGAAGGATGTCATGAGAGCATGTTTCGTGCCAACCTACTACAACCATGACCTCTTAAAGAAACTCTGACTTCTCAAACAAGGAACCAAGAGCGTTGAAGAGTACTACAAGGAAATGGAGATTGCCATGATACGAGCCAATGTCACGGGAGATGATGAGAAACTATGTCACGTTTCTTGAATGTACTCAATCATCCTATCAAGAAGATCACCGACTTCCAACCTTACTCGATCCTCATCGAGCTACTTCACCAAGCTACCAAGGCGGAACGTCAAGTGCAAGATGACTTCCACCATGCCAAGTTCTCATCCAAGTCCTATGGCTTCTCCAACAACCAAGCTTCAACGACTCCAACACCTTCTACCACAACCAAGCCATCTACAAGCAACGGCGACAAGTCAAGTTACAAGAAAACTTCGACAACCTCAAGTCCTCCTCCTACTACAAGCAACTTCAAGCCGAGAGCTTCATCATCATCTACCCCCCAACCGATGAGACCATCAAGACAAGTTCATTGAAGTGTTTCACATGCGGCTGCCGAGGCCACAAGTCTTTAGAGTGTACCAACAAACGCACCATGATCTTCATCAACGATGGTACATATTACTCCACGAGTGAAGGAGAAATGGAAGCCCTTGAGCAAGTGGCCATGTACCGGTAAGTGAACGAGGATGAAGATCATCAAGTCTTTTGTGACTAAGATTCGTGCCTCGCTCTTGTTGTCTCCAAGGTCTTGACTCTTCAACATCAACAAGATGAAGACCAAAGATGCCATATCTTACACACCAAGGCCGGCATCAATGGAAGGTCTGTGAAGGTCACCATCGATGGAGGTAGTTGTCATAATTTGGGATGTGAAGAACTATGCACCAAGCTCCAATTTGTCAAGATGAAGCACCTGCATCCCTACAAAGTTCAATGGCTAAGCAACTCTAGCACTATCCAAGTCGAGCATATGGTACAAGTTTCCTTCAAGATCGGAGCTTACAAGGACACTTTGGAGTGTGATGTCATTCCGATGTCAGTTTGCCACCTCCTTCTTGGACAGCCATGGCAAGTTGACCAAAGCGTCATCCACAACGTGCGTACAAACCACTATAGCTTCAAGATGAAGGGAAAGGGGTACGTACTATGACCCATGTCTCCAAGCCAAGTGATCACCGACAAGCAAGCCACCCATCATGGAGAGAATAGTGAGAGAGCGAACCACCAAAAAGAGAGTGAGCGCCACAAGCCCAAATTGAGTGACTCCACGATGAGCGACAAGAAAAATCTAGTCCTATTGACCTCATCTCAGGAGCACCCCTTCCTAACAAGGCTCCCTACCATGGAAACCCCGAGGAAACTAAGGAGATCCAATGGAAAGTACAACAACTCATCGACAACGACCGTGTTCGAGAAAGTTTGAGCCCTTGTGCTGTCCCGGTAATCCTTGTCCCCAAGAAACATGGTTCATATCACATGTGTTCTAAATGTCGTCCTATCAATGATATTACCGTGCATTATCGTTACCCCATTCCACCCATAGATGATATGCTAGATGAACTTAGTGGAGCCACCATTTTCTCTAAAATTGATCTTAAAAGTGGCTACTATCAAATACGCATACAAGAAGGTCATGAATGGAAAACCGCATTTAAGACCAAATTTGGCTTATATGAATGGCTTGTTATGCCAATGGGCTTATTCAAAGCACCCGATACTTTCATGCGAGTCATGCATTTTGTTCTTCGACCCTATATTGGTGTATTTGTTGTGGTTTATTTTGATGATACTCTTGTGTTTAGAAAATCTCTCAAAGATCATTTCACCCATCTTAGAACCTTGTTGCAAACCATTAGGAAAGAGCGCCTTTATGCTAATATGGACAAATGCCTTTTTGGTGCTGATAAGCTTGTTTTATTGGGTTTTGTTATGTCTTCTAAAGGTGTTCATGTTGATGAATCCAAGATCAATGCAATTAAACCTTGGCCCCAACCAACCAACTTGCAAGAAGTGCGTAGCTTCCTTGGTTTAGCCAGTTTATACCGTTGATTCATTATGGATTTTAGCACCATTGCATCTCCTTTACATGCTTTGAGTAAGAAGAATGCACCTTTTGTTTGGGGACCATCTCAAGATAGCGCATTTAATGAGCTTAAGAATTTGCTTACTCATGCTCCCGTGCTTGCATTACCCAACATTGACAAACCCTTTGAAATTCATTGCGATGCTAGTGGTAATGGCATAGGAGGTGTGCTAACGCAAGAGACGCGCCCCATAGCTTACTTTAGTGAAAAACTTTCCAGAGCGCAACTCACTTACCCCATCTATGACAAAGAGCTATATGCTTTAGTGCGAGTTTTGCATGAATGGGAACATTATCTTTGCCCTCATGAATTTGTCATCCATACTGACCATGAAATGCTTAAATACCTTAAGGGTCAAACTAAGTTGAACAAGCGTCATGCTAAATGGAGTGAGCTCATTGAATCATTTCCTTATGTCATTAAATACATCAAAGGTAAGGAAAATGTTGTGGCGGATGCTCTTTCCCGTATATGCATGCTTGTCACCAAACTTGAATTGAATGTCATTGTCTTTGAGCACATAAAAGACTTGTATGCGCATGATCCTACTTTTGCTACTCCTTATGTCAAATGTTTGACGCATACATCTTGGAATGCTATTACATCAAGGATGATTATCTTATGAGAGCTAACAAACTATGCATTCCCGAGTCTTCTCTTCGTTTGTTACTTTTGCAAGAATCTCATGGAGGAGGACTAATGGGACACTTTGGACGCGACAAGACATTTGATACGCTTTCCAAGAACTATTTTTGGCCCAAGATGTTCCACGACGTCTCACGCTTTACCAACCGGTGCTCTACATGTTGTAAAGCTAAGTCTAAAGCTCAATCTCATGGCCTTTATATGCCACTTCCTATTCCATATCACCCATGAGAGGATATTAGTATGGACTTTGTTCTTGGATTGCCTAGAACTAGAAATGGCAAAGATTCCATGTTTGTTGTTGTGGACCGATTCTCTAAGATGGCACATGTCATACCATGCAACAAGATAGATGATGCTTCACATGTTGCAAATCTTTTTTGTAGGGAAATCGTGCGCATACATGGAGTGACAAAGACGATTGTCTCGGACCACGACGTCGAGTTCTTGAGTTACTTTTGGAAGACCTTATGCGCCAAGCTCGGAATCAAGCTCTTGTTCTCTTCGGCATACCATCCTCAAACCGACGGCCAAACGGAGGTCACGAACCGGACACTCTCCACTCTACTTCGCATGCTAATCAAGAAGAACATCAAGGAGTGGGAGGAGTGCCTACCTATCGCTGAGTACGCCTACAACCGCGCTAGACATTCGACTATCGGCAAGTCCCCCTTCGAGTTCGTCTACGGTTTCAGCCCGTTGTCACCATTGGACATTCTTCCTCTACCACTACAAGAGCGCATCAACATGGACGCAAGTGTCCGAGTCAACTACCTCAAGAAGATGCATGAAGATGCAATGCACACCATTGAGCGCCAAGTACAACGACTCGTGACCAAGCTCAACATCAACAAGCACCCCATGGTATTCAATATTGCAGATCTTGTGTGGCTACACCTTCGCAAAGACCGCTTTCCCAACAAACGCAAGTCCAAACTTCTACCATGAGCGAATGGACCCTTCAAGGTTCTTGAACGCTACAACAACAACCCCTACAAGATCGACACGCCTTGAGACAAGTACTGTGATGCGGTGCATCCCAAGGTCATCCCCATGGACCTGTCATCGCCTCACCAAATGCCTAGCGGACCCATGACACGAGCACGCGCAAGAGCTCTCGAAACTGAGGTGACATCACTCCTCTCACGTTTCCACTTTGATGCACATGAGACGTGGCTACTACCTCAAATAGACACATTGTGCATACTCAGGTACCATGGAGAAGCTAAGGAGCAAGGAGAAGAAGAAGAGGAAGATGGACGTGAAGACGGAGAAGAAGAAGTGATGAAGAAGAAGCTACAGACTCCGGACGACCGGTCAGGACCAGACGTCCGACGATCTCTCGGCTCCGGGCGAACGACGCCACCGCACTTGAGCCAAATCTAGGGATTTCCGGAGTCCAACAGACGACCGACGCCCGGATGTCCGACCCCTACCGGACGTCCGACCGAAGCACACCCGAGCCGAAATTATGGACGTCCGACAAGCACCGGACGTCCGGACCCTTGCGAGCATTCGGACGTCCGGCGCCTGTGCACTGCCATGTGTTGGGCCGCAGCCCATGTACCCCCTTTTTCGCCCCTTTTTACACTAAGACTATATATAGACCTCTCCCTCCTCCTTTCTAGGGTTAGCAAAGGATTATCTCATATTTTGTGTGAGAGCTTTGCTCATCCACTTGGACACCTTCTCCTCGGAGATTCGAGCCTCCACCGGAGAAGATCCCCCAAGAGGATTCAAGACCCCTTTTAGGGAAGAACTCAAGAGCTCCTCACGGAGAAGACTGGCTACCCTTGTATCGTCCCTAGTTGATCGTGTACCGTGTGAACTCTTATGTATCCGAGGATCTAGCACATGTGTGACTATCTTGTGTTGGTTTAGTGATTCTCCCATGTTCTCCCTTGTGTTTCCCCTCGTTTCCCCCACGTGTTCTTCGTGTTCATTGTGGCATCTGCTCCTTTCGTGAAACATCAGACGATTAGGGTTCTACCCTACATCATCTTGGTATCAAGAGCCTCGTTGATCACGATTTAGGAGCCTCCCCGTTGTGTTGCTAGCCTAGTTTTGTTGTTTTTGTCCCAAATTCGAAAATTCCCCACAAAAATAGCCCCAATTTGTTTTTTGTGATATGTTGGTGTGTTGAAATTTTATTGGATTTGATCCGTGGATTTGCATTGTTTTGAGTGGATCTAGCTTTTTCCCCTTGTCCCCACCCTTTCCATCCACAAAATCCTCTGAATTCGACGAATTTACACATCCCACCATGAACCCTAGCTGTTCATCCCGTGCCCAAATTTTGCCCAGGCACCGGACGTCCAACCCCTACCGGACGTCCGACGACCGAACGACCGTCCCAGCCCGGACGTCCGACGAACCATGATGAAACTGATTTTTTTCTTCAGTTTTGCACCACCACCGCCCCACATTTTCGCATACGTACTCCTACCACCTATACACCATCACCACTTCCGCATACCACCACCATTGCTTACCCGTTTCATACTCTGACACGTGTTGCCACTTCGATTTTGAGAATTTGAGTTGCGGTTTCGTATCCTTTTGTGTTTCGGCTATCTAGGTACGGTTCGACATCAACATCACCGCCGCTCATCTTCGCCACGGACGCGTCATCAACAACGACTACCTCAACTACATTTTGGTTTTCGTGCCACCATTTTGACACCATATAGTAAGCAAGAACGGTAACCTCGTCTTGGTATCGTGATACATCATTCTTGCCGTTACATTGATAGCCAGGCTAGCCTTACTCCTTTGCATTGCTTACCCATCGAGACTAGCCATTGAGTATTGCCGGCAACGAGACTTGTGCACATTACTGATCATACTTCCCATAGCATACATACATCATTGTTGCATATCTTGGTATCATCTCTTGTGTCACAACGTTGTCATCGCATACACAATTGCTATCTTGGTTCGTCAAGCATTGCATGAGAAAAGAGCTCCAACATCAAAGAGCCAAACATGCTTTTAAGCAAAAAGGGAAAGATAAGCGAAGAGCTTTTAAGGAAGCACCATAGCATCATACAACATTAAGATTGTCATACTCAATCATCTTGGATCAGATCATAGAAACACCTTGCATAGAACATACTTGGGATAGAAGTCGTTGCATTTTTGCTTAGTAGGTTGTGCATAAGTCTTTGTATCCACCAATTTGTGTAATCATGCTAGCGTCTCTCTAGTGTGGTGCAACAAGAGCATTTTTGTGGATTCCACATTTTGGCTCACCCTTGGTTGCACGACCCAACTTATCTTTTTACGTGTGTGTTTCGGTGTACCTTTTATTGCTTGGTCTACTTATTGCATTGCAATCTTGCGAATCTTTTCCAACATTATTGAAGCTCACTTACAATTGCATCAAATTGTGTGCCACCATCCTAACCAAGCTCCACCACAAGCTTTTACTTGTGTAAGTGTGAGAAACCGACAAGAACTAGTACCAATTGTGCTATTTCCTTGTCCTACATTGGAGTGATCATCGATCCACTTTCAAATTTGATCAAGGTACATTTGGTATTCATTCTTCTCTTTCTACCACTCACATTGTGTATCTTGGAATGATGGTTAGGCCAAGTACTTCTACCAACCCACACTTCATTGAGCATGACGACGACATGAACTCCTACGTCACCAAGGCCACCTCTTTGGTGAACAACATGCTTTGCATCAAGAGCAACAAGCAATGAGTGAACGCATCGACAACCTCGCCGCCGACTTGCGTCTCTCTGAGCAACGTACAAGGGACTACTTCGACCACAAGCTCGACGATCACAAGCAAGAGAATGACGCAAGGATGGATGAGATTCGCGCTTTGTTGCTCAACCGCTCTTCTTCCACTTCGTCCTCCTCAAGAAGGACCCGCTCAAGTCGACACTCCGACTTGACCCTCTCCGGCTCAAGTACACCGACATCGAACACTCTTCGCCGTGCTGTGCGCAATGATCGTCAAGCAAGCCCCAATCCTCTACGCGATACCGACTCTCAAGAGCACCGACAACGTCAAATCCAAGAGGCTTTTGCGCTAGCACGAGAACGGCAACGACAAAGCCAACATGAAGAGGAAGAGCGAGCGCGTCTACACCAAGTTTCACAAGATGCCGAGGTACAACGCCAAGAAAGACAACTCCGTGAAGCTCAAGCACTTGCGACGCAACACGCCCTCCAAGATTCAAGTCGAGCCGTAGCCAACCGAGGCCGACAAGCTTGTGAACAAGAAGAAGCACTTCGCGAAGAAATTCATGAACGAAGATTTCAAGCTCGCATGCATCGTCAAGTTCCTCAAGTTCCTCCTCGAGCTCAACAAGCTCCTCCACAAGCTCGCCAAGAACATCAAGTTCATCAAGAGCATGATGACAATGGAAATCCTCCATGACAAGAGCAACATGAGGTTGACAACCCTCCTCACCACGAGCGACACGAGCTTGAGAATCATCAACAACATGAAGATCACCATCCCCGATCCCAACACAATGAAGAGCAACGCTATGGCAAGCTCAAGTTCACCATGCCCAAGTTCAATGGAAGCAACGATCCTGAAGAGTACCTTTCATGGGCATTGAAGGTCGACAAAATCTTCCGCTTGCACAACTATGACGAAGAGAAGAAGATCGCGATGGCAGCCCTTGAGTTCCAAGACTATGTCCTCATTTGGTGGGAACAAGTCATCGAGCACCGAGAGGCAAGAGGTGAACCACCCATCACTACTTGGGCGCAAATGAAGGATGTCATGAGAGCATGCTTCGTGCCTACCTCCTACAACCGTGACCTCTTCAAGAAACTCCAACTACTCAAGCAAGGAACCAAGAGCGTTTAAGAGTACTACAAGGAGATGGAGATCGCCATGATAAGAGCCAACGTCACGGAAGATGATGAGAAAAGAATGGCACGTTTCTTGAAAGGACTCAACCATCCTATCAAGAAGATCTCCGACTTCCAACCATACTCGAACCTCATCGAGCTACTACATCAAGCTACCAAAGCAGAACGTCAAGTGCAAGATGATTACAAGTATGTCAAGTTCTCATCCAAGTCATACGGCTTCTCCAACACCCAAGCTTCAATGACTCCAACACCGTCTACCAAGCCTTCTACAAGTAACATCGAAAAGTTGAGTTCCAAGAAAGTTTCGTCAACTCCAAGTCATCCTCCTACTACGGGCAACTAGCCGAGAGCCTCATCATACTCAACCCCCACCGATGAGACCGTCAAGACGAGTTCCTTCAAACGCTTCACATGCGGAGGCCGAGGCCACAAGTCCTATGAGTGCACCAACAAGCGGACCATGATCCTCAATGACGACGACACCTACAACTCGATGAGTCAAGGAGAAATGGACGCTCTTGAGCAAGTCATCATGCACTAGCAAGTGAACGGTGAAGAGGAGCATGTCTTTTGCGATGAAGATTCAAGTCCCTCTCTTGTTGTCTCCAAGGTCTTGACTCTCCAACATCACCAAGAAGAAGACCAAAGATGCAACATATTCCACACCAAGGCTGGCATCAATGGATGATCCGTCAAGGTCATCATCGATGGAGGGAGTTGTCATAACCTCACAAGTGAAGAACTTTGCTCCAAGCTCCAATTTCCCAAGACGAAGCACCCACGTCCATACAAAGTGCAATGGCTTAGCGACTCCGGCACTATCCAAGTCGAGCATCGAGTACAAGTCTCCTTCAAAATTTGCACCTACGAAGACACCTTGGAGGGCGACGTTGTTCCAATGACCGTTTTCCACCTTCTCCTTGGACGCCCATGGAAATTTGATAGAAGAGTCATCCACAATGGCCGAACGAACCACTACATCTTCAAGATGAAGGGCAAGGAGTACGTCCTTTGTCCAATGTCGCCAAGCCAAGTGATCGACGACAAGCAAGCCACCCATCGTGGAGATCATAGTGAGAGAGCGAGCCACCAAAAAGAGAGTGAGCTCCACAAGCCCAAATCGAGCACCTCCACGATGAGCGAAAAGAAGAACTTAGTCCTATTAGCCACCAAAAGTGAGATAAGAGGAGTGTGTGAGAACCCATCTAGTGTCCTACACTACGTCCTTTTGTGCAAGGACAATGCACCGTAAGCTAACACCTCTCACACTCTTCCTCTAGTGTTGTCTTCTCTTTTGCAGGAATTTCACGATGTTTTCCCCGATGAGCTACCTCCGGGACTACCTCCACTACGAGGCATTGAGCACCGCATCAACCTCATCCCCGGAGCACCGCTCCCGAACAAAGCTCCCTACTGCACCAACCCAGAAGAAACCAAAGAAATACAAAGGCAAGTAAAGCATCTCATAGACCATGGACATGTGCGTGAAAGTTTGAGCCCTTGTGACGTCCCGGTCATCCTTGTGCCAAAACGAGATGCTAGTTTTCGCATGTGCTCCAATTGTAGACCTATCAATGCTATCACTGTTTGTTATATGTATCCCATTCCACATCTTGATGATATGCTTGATGAACTTAGCGGCGCCACTATCTTTTTCAAAAATTGATCTTAAGAGTGGTTACTATCAAATACGCATACAAGAGGGTGATGAATGGAAAACCTCTTTCAAAACCAAGTTTGGCTTGTATGAGTGTTTAGTCATGCCAAGAAATATTCAGAAAAAATCCTTATTAAATTTTCAGGGCATTCTGAGAACTTTATTTTTGGGTCATCTTTTTATTCCACAGAAAATTCAGAAAACAGACAAAACATGGCATTTTATTTTATTTAACTAATAAAAACATAAAACAAAAAGTAGGGACAAAAGGTAGTGCTTACTAAATTCATCAACTTCATACCGCTAAAAATGATCCATTAATAAGGTTGATCAAGTCTTATTAACAACCACTTTCGATTAACATGAAACCGATGAACTTTCGTTAATCACTAAGTTACCTCAATGGGGGTATGAATGTCCCCAACAATAAGCATTTCATATTTCTTTTTGACAGTAGGTAAAGGTATTTGAAAACTTCTAATAGTGATTGTCGGAGATTTTTCAATAACATTAATACCATTCACTTCGAATTGTTTCTTCGGAAAGTTCACCGTATGCTCATTACCATTGATATGAAAAGTGACCTTGCTTTTACGGCAATCAATAACAGCCCCTGCAGTATTCAAGAAGGGTCTACCAAGGATAATCGACATGTTGTCGTCCTCGGGCATCTCAAGTATAACAAAGTCAGTGAAAATAGTAACATTAGCAACAAAAACGGGCACATCCTCATAGGTATGGCAATTGATTTATCAGCCATTTGCAAAGATATTTCAGAAGGTGTGAGTTTATTCAAATCAAGTTGTTTATATAAAGAGAAAGGCATAACACTAACACCAATTCCTATATCACACAAAGCAGTTTTCACGTAATTCTTTTTGATAGAGCAAAGTATAGTTGGTATTGCCGGATCTCCAAGTTTTTTAGGTACTCCATCTTTAAAAGTATAATTAGCAAGCATAGTGGATATTTCAGCTTCCGGTATTTTTCTCTTATTAGTGATGATGTCTTTCATATACTTTGCATAAGGAGGCATTTTCAAGATATCAGTCAAGCGAGTACGCAAAAAGACTGTCCTCAGCATTTCAGCAAAGCGTTCAAATTCTTCTTCATCATTCTTTTTAGTTGACTTAGGTGGAAAATGCATAGATTTTTGAACCCACAGTCCTCTTTCTTTACCGTGTTTTCTAGCACAAAGTCTCTTCTATCATATCTTTTATTCTTAGGTTGTGGGTTATCAAGATCAACATGTGGTTCTATCTCAACATCATTGTCTGGCTCTTTATTATTTGGTTGAGAGTCTTCATGAACATCAGCATTATCTTTTTCATTATCACTAGGTGAGTGTTCATTAGCAGGCCGAGTTTAAACATGAGAGATAGAAGTTTAATTATCATTATCAGGAGGTTTCTCTATTTCAGGTTCACTACGAGCATGGAAAGTCCTATCATTTTTCTTTTTCTTTTTCTTTCTAGAAGAACTAGGTGCACTAGTGTTAGCTCTTTGTGAATCTTGTTCAATTCTTTTTGGGTGTTCCTCAGGATAAAGTGGTTCCTGAGTCATTTTACCTCCTCTCGTTGCAACTCTAACAGCAAAGTCATGGATATTATATTCATTTCATCAAGCAATTCTCTTTGAGATTTAGCAACTTGTTCTAACTGAGTTTGAACCATAGAAGCATGCTTTCCAACACCTCTAACATCATTTGAGATTCTAAATAACAAGCCACTCAAGAGAGCAATCATATCAGAGTGGTATTTCAATTGTTTCATAACATTTGCATTGAAGTGGTCTTGTTTTGTAATATAATTTTCAAACTCATAATGGCATTGGCTAGGATGCATATTGTGAGGATTATCATTATCAATGAACTTCATTAGGTAATTTACCTCTACCACCTTAGGCATCGGTGGTGTATTAAGCCCATGTATTTCTTCAATACGAGGTAAATTTTTAATATCCTCAGCTTTAATACCTTTTTCCTTCATAGATTTCTTTGCATCTTGCATATATTCAGGACTGAGATATAATATACCCCTCTTCTTCGGATTGGGTTTAGGCGGTGGTTCAGGAAGAGTCTAATCATCATAATTTTTGAATATATTATTCAATAATTCTTCAGCTTGTCCAATAGTTTGTTCCCTGAAAACACAACCAGCACAACTATCTTGGAAATCCCTAGAAGCATCGGTTAGTCCATTATAGAAGATATCAAGTATTTCATTTTTCTTAAGGGGATGATCAGGCAAAGCATTCAGTAATTGGCAAAGCCTCCCCCAAGCTTGTGGGAGACTCTCTTCTTTAATTTGCACAAAGTTAAATATTTCCTGTAAGGCAGCTTGTTTCTTATGAGCAAGAAAATACTTTTCAGAGAAGTAATAAATCATATCCTGGGGACTACACACACAACCAGGAGCAAGAGTATTGTACCAAGCTTTAGCATCACCCTTTAATGAGAAAGGAAATAATTTGATAATAAAGTAGTAGCAAGTCTTCTCATCATGAGTAAAATGGGTGGGTATGTCATTCAACTTAGTAAGATGTGCCACAACAATTTCAGTTTCATAACCATGGAAAGGATCAGATTCAACCAAAGTAATCAACTCTGGGTCGATAGAGAATTCATAATCCTTATCATCAATAAAGATACGTGAAGTAGCAGACTTAGGATCACATTTCAGTCTAGCATTCAGAGATTTTTCTTTATACTTGCATAATAATTTCTCTAGATCATCTCTATCCTTACAAGCAAGAATATCTCTAGTTGTCTCCTCGCTCATAACATAACCTTCTGGTACCTTAGGCAATTCATATCTAGGAGGTCTAGTTCTAGCAGGTGTTTCAGGAGTTTCAGTTCAAGCTCGTCATCAGACTCAATAACGTCATGTTGTATTACTCTAGCAATTTGTTAATCAAGAAAGTCACCAAGTGCCACATCATCATTAAGCAAGGTACTAGCATAATCATAAGAATTATCCATAGCAGAGGTAGCATCATCAATAACTTGCGACATATCAGAATTAATAACATGTGGTGGTGTTGCAAGTTTACCTATAACAGAAGGTGAATCTAAAGCAGAACTAGATGGCAGTTCCTTACCTCCCCTCATCTTTGAGGGAAATATCTTGGTCTTAGCATCCTTCAGATTCTTCATAGTGATAATATGATAATAATCCCAAGTGGCTCAACAAATATAGCTATGCTCCCCAGCAATGGCGCCAGAAAAAGGTCTTGATAACCCACAAATATAGGGGATCACAACAGTTTTCGAGGGGAGAGTTTTCAACCCAAATTTATAGATTCGACACAAGGGGAGACAAACAATATTTGAAGGTATTAGTAGCTGAGTTGTCAATTCAACAACACCTGGACATTAATTATCTGCAGCAAAGTGATCAGTAGCAAAGTAGTATGATAGTTTTGATAATAGTAGCAGCAGCAACGGTAATGGTAACAATTTTAGCAGTTTGTAGCAAGTGTAACAGTGATGATAGCAGTAGTAACTTAGCAAGAACAATATAGGATAAATTCGTAGGCATTGGATCAGTAACTTGTTGGGTGATATTCATCATGAGATAGTTATAACCTAGGGCGATACGGCACTAGCTCCAGTTCATCAATATAATGTAGGCATGTATTCCGTAAATAGTCATACGTGCTTATGGAAAGAACTTGCATGACATCTTTTGTCCTACCCTCCCGTGGCAGCGGGTCCATATTGGAAACTAAGGGATATTAAGGCCTCCTTTTAATAGAGAACCGGAACAAAGCATTAACACATAGTGAATTCATGAACTCCTCAAACTACGATCATCACTGGGAGTGGTCCCGACTATTGTCACTCCGGGGTTGCCGGACCATAACACGTAGTAGGTGACTATAACTTGCAAGATCGGATCTAGAACATGAATATAATGGTGATAACCTAAAGAGTTCAGATATGAAATCATGTCACTCGGGCCCAAAGTGACAAGCATTAAGCATGGCAAAGTCATGGCAACATCAATCTTAGAACATAGTGGATACTAGGAATCAAGCCCTAACGAAACTAACTCAATTACATGATGAATCTCATCCAACTCCTCACTGACCAGCGAGCCTATGAAGGAATTACTCACTCTCGGTGGGGAGTCATGGAATTGGCGATGGAGAAGGGTTGGTGATGACGAAGAACAGAGATCCCCCTCTTCGGAGCCCCAAATGGACTCCAGATCTGGCCTCCTGATGAAGAACATGAGGTGATGGCGGCTCCGTCTCGTGGATTGCGATAATTCTGTCTCCTTGATTTTTTTTTTCTGGAAAAATAGGATTTTATAGCATCGGTTTCAGGATCTGCGGGGCCACCAGGTGGGGACAACCCACCTGGGAGCGCTAGGAGAGGGGGGCGCGCCCTGGTGGGTTGTGCCCACCTAGGTGCCCCTCTTCGGAGGATCTTGGCTCCATAAATTCTTATTTATTGCATAAAAATCCTGGCAAAGTTTCGTTCCATTTCGAGAACTTTTATTTCTACACAAAACAACACCATGGTAGTTCTGGTGAAAACAATGTCAGTCCGGTGTTAGTTTCATTCAAATCATGCAAATTATAGTCCAAAACAAGAGGAAAAGCATTAGGGAAAGTAGATACTTTGGAGACGTATCAACCATCTCCATGCTAGCCAAGTTGTTGTAGCTCCCTCCATCTATGATGACACGAACATAACGTTCCTTCACAACTCCCTTTGTATGGAACAGATTATGCCTCTGATTTTGCTAAGCTTGTGTGACCTGCACACTCAAAACACATTGAGCAACTAAACATTCATACCTGTCAGCGTCTTCCGGAGCCATGTATTGCATCTCATGATCAAAATCATCTGCACCATGTTCTTCACTTGTAATAAGAGCCAAAGTCTCCTCATCATAGTCACTAGCGGACTCATACCCGCCATCCTCAGTAGCAATCATCACACGTTGAGATGTGAATTCTCTCGCATAATGACCTCTTCCCTTACAACAACGATAAAAAATATTACTTGTGTGCCCTGTTGATGCCATGGAAGAAGAAGAGCTCTGTGCAGGCCCGACAGGTGTGCTCTTGGCAGATAGTGGTGGTTGTGCATGCTTTCTTGTATCATGGCTGGAGGTGGCACCTGATGGAGGTGCTGGTGCAGTGGAAGTAGAAGATGCAAGCGGTGTCCATGATGAAGGTCGACCTGCAGAAAAGTTAGTTCGCACCAATGCCTATCGATCCTGCACTTCACATTCAGCTTTACAAGAAAGATGGAATAAACGAGTGATATTATTATACTCCTTATACTCTAGAATGGTCTGAATATCTCTATTTAATTCACCCATAAAATGTGCAAGCATAGCTCCATTCTCCTCAACAATTCCACATCTAATCATGCCAGTTTGTAATTCCTGATAATATTCTTCTACAAAAAAAATTCCTTGTCTTAAACGCTGCAATTTTTTAAGAAATTCACATTGATAATATGGTGGAACCCAATGAGTATGCATAGTAGTTTTCAAAACAGCTCAAGTAGCTGGAATAGAATACAATCTACAATCTTCAGACCACCAAACACATGCAAAACTAGTGAAAGCACAAACAGCAGCAGCAACGCGTCTTTCCCCGGGATATTGTAAACATGTAAAACATTGTTCAGTTTCTAACTCCCAAGTAAGATATATATCGGGAACATATCTACCCTCGAATGGTGGAATATTCAATTTTAATAAAGGAAGATGGTCATGGTCTCGTACCTGAGGTAGTGCTGCAGCCCTACCGTTGCGATTATATGCCTGAGGTCGACCTGCTGGTGGTGGTGCTGGTGGTTGCACGTAGTTTTGATTGTGATCAACCTCATCCTCGTAATAATCCTCCACCTCTGCAGTAGCAGTAGGAGCTACAGAAGCATCAATAGCAGTAGCAGCGGCACTAGAATTTTGTCCAGGCTCAAGGGGAACGTGCAGTGCTCATCCCACTTGATTTGGAAGGCGACGCTGTTGTTGTTGTTGTTGTTGTTGTTGTCGTTGTTGTTGTTGTTGTCGTTGTTGTTGTTGTCGTTGTTGTTGTTGTTGTAGAGGTGCAACAGGTGCAGCCGGCGGCGGTGGTGGAAGATGTGCGAGCAATTCATTAAACTTGTTATCGAGCTTAGTTTCGAACGTCTTCTCAATGCCATCTATCTTCTCCATGGCCTCTTCAAATCTGTTTAGCACATCTTGCACCTGTCGACTCATCATTTGCTAAAATTTATCATGTAGTTGTTTGTTCATCATGTTCTCCCAATCAGTCTCATCGGCTTGTGATCCTGCCATGGTTAGCAACAATAGAAACACACAAGAATATGATCCTAAAGACTACTAGGAAGTGGTGGTGGTGGTGGTGGTGTTGGTGTGTCACAAATCTGTCAAGCGAATCTCAAATTCTTACCAGTTCTTACCCAGCAGTAGGTGGTGATCGGCAACCGTTGTAGTCAAAACTCTCAAAGCTTGGACAGAGCGATTGCCAGGTGTTGTTAAACGCACGATGTAGATGTTTGTGGAGCTGGGAAGGCTTATGATATGGTAGCAAAAATGTCAGCAATAATCATTTCAGAGATGCAAAGTTGAATAAATGCTCAACGACTGTACTATGCTGGTACTAGGCTAGACCGTGCTAGAGGCACGAGCCTAGAACACTAACAAGATCAAGCCACTGCACGTGAACAAGGGAGGAGCACACTCTGAATTTTTTTAATTTTTTCCACTTTTTTTGCACTTTTTTTGCTCTGCAACATTTTTTCGAAAAATTCTACAAATGGTCTAAAAACTGCCGAGCCAGATTTTTTTTGAAACTATAACTATTTTTCTACTACAGGTAGCACGGAAGTTCGGGAGTCCAACTTGCTCACGACTCGGAGTATGGCGTGATCTAGAAATCAAAAACAAAAGAACAAATACTGGACTCGGACTAGGATGGTGGCGGATATATGTAGGGCGGTGGAACACGGACTGGTGGCGAATCTGTGGTGGAGGTGGACTCGGATTATCGTGATGGCGGTTGATATGTGGTGTATGGCAGCAGTGATGACGATGGTAGTATATGGCAGTGGTGATGACGATGGTGGTATATGGCAGCGGTGACGATGATGGTGGTATATGGCAGCGATGATGATGATGATGATGATGATGATGATGATGATGATGCAGCGGCGGCATGACAACTTGTGAACAGAACTCGAAACTCTAAAGGACTAGACACTAAACCGGCAACTAGACACGACTATGCAACTGCAAATTCCACAATGCAAAACCCTAAAACGATTATGCAAAGGCTCAGATTGGTTCGGATCTGATGAACTAACCCTATTTTTTGGCTTTTTGTGGACTGTAGGTATGAAGAACAGACTCGATCTAAACTACGAAAGCTGTAAAATCTCACCGAGCAACCTGGAAATCTGACACCACTTGATAGAGGCGAAGGCATCCCATCTTTCGATGAGATGGTGATTATCGTTTCGGAGGAGTAGACTTTGACGATCCGACAACGAACATGCTAGGATGTCGCACCTTAGCAATCGCTAAACCAATTCCGAGAGCTTATTGACCATGCTGGAGCATGATCAACATGAGCACGAAGGCCTATTTCCTACAAGTAAACGAAGAACAAGAAAGAAACTAAGATTGCAATCTGGATATTGCAAATATAAGATGAAAGCTTTATGGATCAAGGTGGGGTTCTTGATAGAGGCAAAGGTGTCCCGATATTTCGATGAGATGGTGGCTATCATTTTCTGTGGGAGTCGACCTTGACGATCCGACTACGAACATGCGAGACGTCGCGCCTTAGCAATCACTAAACCAACTTCCGAGGGGTTATTGACCATGCCAGAGCATGATCAACCTGACCATGAGGGTCTGTTTCCTGCGAGCAAACGAAGAACAAGCAAGAAACTGAGATTGCAATCTGGATATTGCGAATATAAGACAAAAGCTTTATTGATCAAGGTGGGGTTCTGTGACGTGTCTGGTCGTTGAACACAAACGAAGTACACAAAGTTGCAGCTATGGCAAACTTTTGATCTAAACAAAACCCAAGGTCTAAACGATGTACTAAGGGGTGTATATATGGAGGAGAGAGGGCGGAATTTCGTGGCCCTTGGAGGAGGGGTCCGAAACCAACCCTAACTCTTGTTTCCCCACACATACGGACTCTAAAAACAACCTATAATCAAGTATTTCGAAATTACATGGGCCTGGCCCAAAAATAAGGTGGCGCAGCACCTATGATAGCCTCTGGATGAAATTTATGAAGTGGCATCTTGTATACTTCGTCCAAGGTTTCATGCACTCATTATGGTGGCTTCAAGGTCCTGGAATCATCACTTGTAACTCCGTTCTTGTTCCCCTTGGGCATGCCATCATTTCCATGCTTGAACTTGCTCCAAGGTTCATCTTTCTTGTCCAAGCTAGGCCCTTCATTTGTAAGCAAAACAAATGTATCCAATTTAGGCAGCATCATATTCTCATGAACATTAGAATCGTTACCAAGAAACGAAAGTACCTGGTAATTTAATTGGCGTGTGCGAGCTCTAGTAATTAGTCCAGTATGTATAGCAGCAGGGGTTGTGGGTGTAACAATGGTATTGATGTCCTCATCATCCTCCCCTTCTTGAAATGAAGTCGTCCTCGACGGAAGCTCATCTTCCTCACCCAAATAAGGCTTCAAATCTGCAATGTTAAAAGTGGGACTAACCCAAGTTCATATGCATTATCATGTATTTTCTCTAACACCTTAAAAGGACCATCAGCACGTGGCATTAGCTTTGATTTGCGCAAATTAGGAAATCTATCCTTACACAAATGTAACCAAACAAGATCTCCAGGTGAAAACACAACATGTTTTCTACCCTTAGCTCCAGCAAGTTTATATTTAGCATTCATACGCTCAATGTTTTCCTTAGTTAACTCATGCATTTTTAAAATCAATTCAGCACGTTCTTTAGCATCAAAATTAACCTTCTCCAAAGATGGAAGAGGCAACAAATCAATAGGTGCACGAGGTAGGAAACCATACACAATTTCAAAAGGGCACATCTTAGTAGTAGAATGCAATGAACGATTATAAGAAAATTCAATATGAGGCAAGCATTCTTCCAACATTTTCTTATTATTCTTCAAAACGGCCCTAAGCATAGTAGACAATGTTCTATTGACTACTTCAGTTTGTCCATCAGTTTGGGGGTGACAAGTAGTACTAAAAAGCAGTTTAGTCCCCAACTTAGCCCATAAACATCTCCAAAAGTGGCTAAGAAATTTAGTATCACGATCTGAAACAATATTATTTGGCACACCATGCAAGCGAATAATTTCACAAAAGAACAAATCAGCAACATTAATAGCATCATCGCTTTTATGACATGGTATAAAGTGTGCCATTTTTGAGAACCTATCCATGAAAACAAATATGCTATCCCTCCCCTTCTTTGTTCGAGGTAAACCTAAAAAAAGTCCATAGATATATCCTCCCAAGGAACACTAGGTACAGGCAAAGGCATATATAAACAACGAGGATTGAGTCGTGACTTAGCTTTTTGACATGTAGTGCAGCGATCAACAAAACGCTCAACATCCCTTCTCATCTTTGGCCAAAAGAAATGTGTAGCAAGTACGTCCTCCGTCTTCTTCATGCCAAAGTGTCCCATTAATCCTCCTCCATGCGCCTCCTGCAACAACGAAAGACAAACAGAGCTAGCTGGAATGCATAGCTTGTTAGCACGAAACACAAACCCATCGCTAACGACGAACTTGTTCCATGTTCTCCCTTCTTTACAATTCTACAATAAATCTATAAATTCAGCATCATGCACATATTGATCTTTGATGGTCTCCAAACCAATTATTCTAAAGTCAAGTTGTGAAAGCATAGTATAACGACGAGACAATGCATCAGCAACAACATTTTCTTTACCCTTCTTGTGTTTAATGACATAAGGAAAAGTCTCAATGAATTCAACCCATTTAACATGTCTACGGTTCAGTTTTGCCTAACTTTTAATATGTTTCAAAGATTCATGATCAAAATGTATAACAAATTCTTTGGGCCATAAATAATGTTGCCATGTTTGTAAAGTCCGAACAAGAGCATATAATTCTTTATCATGTATGCAATAGGTTTACCCTCTTGTAGTAACACACCTCCTAATCCAATTCCACTAGCATCGCCAAGCTCAAAAGTCTTATTGAAATCAGGAATTTGGAGTAAAGGAGGATGTGTCAACTTATCTTTCAATACCGTGAAAGCTTCTTCTTGTGCGGTACCATAAACAAAAGGCACATCCTTCTTTGTAAGCTCATTGAGAGGTGCATCAATGGTGCCGAAATCTCCCACAAAACGCCTATAGAAACCAGCGAGGCCAAGGAAACTCCTCACTTGTGTGACCGTTTTGGGCTGCGACCAACTCGCAATAGCTTCAATCTTGGTTTTATCAACTTCAATTCCATGTGGAGTAACAACATAGCCAAGAAAAGATACTCGGTCGGTGCAAAAGGTGCACTTCCTGAGGTTACCAAACAAACGTTCATCACGTAGAGCAATAAAAACAGCACGTAAATGTTCCAAATGTTCCTCCAAAGATTTGCTATAAATCAATATATCATCAAAATAGACTACCAGAAATCGTCCAACGAAAGCACGTAAAACTTCGTTCATTAATCTCATGAAAGTACTAGGTGCATTAGTTAACCCAAAAGGCATGACTAACCACTCATATAATCCAAACTTAGTTTTAAATGTTGTTTTACATTCATCTCCCAATTTCATACGAATTTTATGGTATCCACTACGCAAATCAACTTTGGAGAATATTGTAGAGCCACTCAATTCATCAAGCATATCATCTAGCCTGGGAATAGGATGACAATAACAAATAGTAATATTATTAATGCCTCTACAATCAACACACATACGCGATATACCATCCTTTTTCGGCACTAGAATAATAGGAACAACACAAGGACTAAGGATTCATGTATATAACCTTTGTCGAGCAGGTCCTGTACTTGATGCATAATCTCCTTCGTCTCCTCTAGATTGGTACGGTATGGTGCACGATTAGGTAGTGATACACCGGGAATTAAGTTAATCTAATGCTCAATCCCTTGAATAGGTGGTAATCCTGGAGGCACGTCTTGTGGAAAGGCGTCAGTGAACTCCTACAAAATGTTAGTGACAGTAGGAGGCAAAGAGGAAGGCACGTCCTCGAATGAAAATAATGCCTCTTTGCACACAAAAGCATAGCAAACAGATTTGTTGAAATCTAGATCATCAATATCAGATTTGGTGGCAAGTAAACATCCACTTATCAATTTAATTTCAGAAGCAACATGAGATGATGGTTTGTTATTAGGCTTCATTTGTTGCTCAAATTATTTTGCCACAATCTGAATTTCACTCTTATTTTTCTCATGTTTTGCTTTACTAGCTCGATTAATATCATCTTTCAAAATAGAATCAGGAGTCATAGAAAGCAAAGTAATATGTTTACCCTTATGAATAAGAATATACTGATTATTTCTACCATGGTGTACAGAATTTTTATCAAATTGCCATGGTCTACCAAGTAATAAAACATGCTTGCGTGGTTACCACATCACAATCAACATAATCAGCATATGTAGAGATACTAAAATGCACACGAACAGTACGTGTTACCTTAACCTTGCCGCTGTTGCTGAACCATTGGATGTAGTAAGGATGTGGATGTGGTCTTGTGGTGAGAGATAGCTTCTCCACCATCTCCATGCTAGCCAAGTTGTTGCAACTCCCTCCATCTATGATGACGTGAACAGAACGTTCCTTCACAACTCCCTTTGTATGGAACAAATTATGCCTCTGATTTTGCTCAACTTGTGTGACCGGCACACTCAAAACACGTTGAGCAACTAAACATTCATACCTGTCAGCGTCTTCGGGAGCCATGTATTGCGTCTCATGATGAGAATCATGTCCACCGTGTTCTTCACTTGTAATAAGAGCAAAAGTCTCCTCATCACAGTCACTAGCGGACTCATACCCACCATTAGGGATGGCAGTGGGTAGGGTATGGGCAGGTACAACCTCTTTCTACCCGAACCCATACCCATAGAAACTTTTTATATCCACCCACTTCAATACCCATGGGTATAAACTGACACCCATGCCCATACCCATCGGGTATCCTATACCTAAAGGGTACCCACTGTGTACAATATATAGCATTCAAATTCTTAAGAGGTAGAGAAATGAGTTCAAAATTCAAGTGATCATGGTAGAGTAGTATAGCACGTGTGTGGCCTCCTCCAGTGGGTGGCCTCTTGGAGGCATCAGGGGAGTATGAGCAGCAGTTGGTGGATGGCCGACGTAGTGGAAGGCGGTGGTGGGAATTGGGGATCGCTGGATCGAGTGTTCGACAAGAGTCTGGTAGCGTAGAGTCGATAGTTCATCTTTTTGAGGAGTCACATATGACATATGAGGAGTGGCGAGCAGGTGATTATGAGCCTATGAGCTATGACTTGTTTAAGGAATATGAGATTTAGGGTTGGACCATATGAGTTGAATGTTAACCCCACATGTTATAGGAGTTATTTTCATTTATTAATTTTTTCTGGGTATCCATTGGGTTGCCCATGGGCATAATTTCTTACCCATGCCATACCCATATATTTTGCGGGTATGGGTACCCATTACCCATGGGTAGAAAATCTCTTCAAGTCTTGCCCATACCCATTGTTTTCGGGTAGGTTACCCGCGGGTACACATACCCATGGGAAAAACTGCCATCCCTATCCACCATCCTCAGTAACAATCATCACACGCTCAGATGGGCATTCTCTCGCATAATAACCTCCACCCTTGCAACGACGACAAATAATATCATGTGTTTGCCATGTTGAAGCCATGGATGAAGAAGAGCTCGGTGCAGGCCCAGAAGGTGTGCTCTTCGCAGATAGTGGTGGTTGTGCCTGCTTTCTTGTATTATGGCTGGAGGTGGCAGCTGATGGAGGTGCCGGTGAAGCAGAACGTGTGGAAGTAGAGGATGCATGCGGTGTCCATGATGAAGGTCGACTTGCAGAGAAGTTAGTTCGTGCCAATGTCTGTCGATCCTGCACTTCACATTCAGCTTTGCAAGCAAGATGGAATAAACGAGTAATATTGTTATACTCCTTATTCTCTAAAATGGTCTGAATCTCTTTATTTAATCCACCCATAAAATGTACAAGAATAGCTTCATTATCCTCAACAGTACCACATCTAATCATGCCAGCTTGTAATTCCTGATAATATTTTTCTACAGAATTTTTTCCTTGTCTTAAATGCTACAATTTTTGTAGTAATTTATGTTGACAATATGGTGGAACCCAACGAGTATGCATAGCAGCTTCCAAAGCAGCCCAATTAGCTGGAATAGGATATAATCTACAATGTTCAAACCACCAAACACATGCAAAACTAGTGAAAGCACAAACAACAGCAGGAACACGTCTCTCCTCAGGATATTGCAAACATGTAAAACGTTGTTCAGTTTCTAACTCCCAAGTAAGATCTATATCAGGAACATATCTACCCTCAAATGGTGGAATATTCAATCTAGTTTAGGAAGATGGTCATGCTCTCGTACCTCAGGTGGTGGTGCAGCCCTACCATTGCGATGATATGCATGAGGACGACCTGGTGGTGGTGGTGCTAGTGGTTGCATGTAGTTCTGATTTTTGTCAACCTCATCCTCGTAATGGTTCTCCGCCTCTGTAGTAGCAGTAGAAGCTACAGAAGCATCAATGGTAGGTACAACGACACCAGAAGATTGACCAGGCTCAAGGGGAACGTGCAGTGCTTGTCCCGCTTGATTTGGAAGGCGGTGTTGTTGTTGTTGTTGTTGTTGTTGTTGTTGTTGTTGTTGTTGTTGTTGTTGTTGTTGTTGTTGTAGAGGTGTGACAGGTGCTGCGGGCAGTGGTTGTTGAAGACGCGCGAGCAATTCATTAAACTTGCTATCGAGCTTTGTTTCGAACGTCTTTTCAATGCCATCTATGTTCTCCATGGCATCTTCAAATATGTTTAGCACATCTTCCACCTGTCCACTCATCATTTGCTGAAACTTATCATGTAACTCTTTGTTTCTCATGTTCTCCCAGTCAGTCTCGTCGGCTTGTGATCCTACCATGTTAGCAGCAATAGAAACACACAAGAATATGATCCTACAGACTACTAGGGAGTGGTGGTGGTGGTGTGTCACAAATCCTTCAAGCGAATCTCAAATTCTTACCAGTTCTTACCCAGCAGCAGGTGGTGATCGACAACCGTTGTGGTCAAAACTCTCAAAGCTTGGACAGAAAGATTGCCAGGTGGTGTCAAACGCACAACGTAGATGCATGTGGGGTTGGGAAGGCTTATAATATGGTAGCAAAAAGATCGGCAATAATCAATTCAGAGATGCAAAGTTGAATAAACGCTCAATGATGGTACTATGCTGGTCCTAGGCTAGACTGTGCTAGAGACGCGATCCTAGAACACTAACAAAATTATGGCGTGACACGTAAACAAGGGAGGAGCACTCTCTGATTTTTTTCCTTTTGCACTCTTTTCCTCATTTTTTGCTCCGCAAATTTTATTTTTTGAAAATGTCTACAAATGGTCTAAAAACTGCCTAGCTAGAATTTTCCAGACTTAGTTTTTTTAAACTGGAACTATTTTTCTGCTGCGGGTGGAACGGAAATTGGGGAGTCCTACTCTGTCTCGACTCAGAGTATGGCGTGATCTGGAAATCGAAAACAAAGAAACAAATACTGCACTCGGACTAGGACTGGTGGCGGAGATGAATCTGGTGGAAACTTGGACTTGTGGTGGATATATGTAGGGCGGTGGAACACTGACTGGTGGCGGATCTGTGATGGATGTGGACTCGGAATAGCGTGATGGCGGTGGATATGTGGTATATGACTGCGGTGATCACGATGGTGGTATGTGGCAGCGGTGATGACGATGATGGTATATGGTAGCGGTGATGACAATGGTGGTATATGGCAGCGATGATAAAGATGGTGCTGCGGTGGCATGACAACCTGTGAACAGAACTCAAAACTCTAAAGGACTAGATGCTAAGACCAGCATCTTGACATGACGATGCAACCACAAATTCAACAAAGCAAATGCAGAAAAGATTATGAAATGGCTCAGACTGGTTCAGATATCATGAACTAACCCTAAATTTTTTGGTTGTTTTCATGGACTGTAGGTATGAAGACAGACTCGATCAAAATTACGAAAAACTGTAAAATCTCACCGAGCAACCTCAAAATCTGATACCAGTTGATAGAGGCGAAGGTGTCCCATCTTTTGATGAGATGGTGGCTATCGTTTTTGGTGGAAGTCGACTTTGACGATCCGACTACGAACGTGTGAAGACGTCACCTTAGCAATTGCTAAACCAACTTCAAGAGGTTATTGACCACGCCGGAGCATGGTCAACCTAACCACGAGGGTCTATTTCCTGCGAGCAAACAAAGAACAAGCAAGAACTGAGATTGCAATCTAGATATTGCGAATATAAGGGGAAAGCTTTTCTGATGAACGTGGGGTTATGTGACATCTTTGTCTGGTCGTTGAACACAAAGAAGTACGCGAAGTTGCAGCTATGGCGAACTTTAATCTAAACAAAACCCAAAGTATAACCGACGCCCTAAGGGCTGTATATATGGAGGAAGAGGGGGGGTGTATTTCGTGGCCCTTGGGGAAGGGGTCGGAAACCAACCCTATCTCTTGTTTCCCCACACATACGGACTCTAAAAACAACCTATACTTAAGTATTTCAAAATTACATGGGCCTGGCCCAAAAATAAGGTGACGCAACACCTATAATAGCCTCTGGATGAAATTTATGTAGTGGCATCTTATATATTTCATCCAAGGCTTCATGCAATCATTATGGTGGCTTCAAAGTCCTGAAATCATCACTTGTAACTCCATTCTTGTTCCCCTTGCGCATGCCATCATTGCCATGCTTGATCTTGCTCCAATGTTCATCCCTCTTGTCCAAGTTAGGCCCTTCATTTTAAGCAAAACAAATGTATCCAATTTAGGCAGCATCATATTGTCATGAACATTAGAATCATTACCAAGAAATGGAAGTACCTGATAATTTAATTGGCGTGTGCGAGCTCTAGTAGTTGGTCCAGTATGTATAGCAGCAGGGGCTGTGGGTGTAACAATGGTATTGTGTCCTCATCAATTTTGCACACCGAGCCATCATTATTCCAAACTCGCTTTTTGTAATACATTGTGATATATTCTAACTTTATGATAACAACACCGGTTTTTATATTTTAGTTCTCTAATATCATGCAAAGCTACCCTCTTCATACCCAGAACGTAGTTTTATTTTTAGTTTCTAGATGAAAGCAAACATTCGGTGTTCGTGGAGTCGTATCAGTGGCAGATAGGACTTGAGAGAATATTGATCTTATCTTTAGCTCCTTGTAGGTTTGACACTCCATACTTATCACTTCCACCTTTGGAAATTGCTATGATGATTCCTTGTACTTGGGGATTGTCAAGCTCTTTTCTGGCGTAGTTGCCGGGGAGCGATAGCGTGGGGTTGATACTTTCGTGTGTGCTTTTTTTGCTTTCTTCTGTAAGTAGATTTTGTTTTCCCTTTTTTTGTTTTCTTTAGTTGTGGGTGAAACAAAAAATTGAAAAGAACGCAAAATACAATTTTTTTACTTCCCTCTTATGCCTAAAAACTTTTTCAAAAAGAGAAGTGATTGGAAGATTATGCATTGGAGAAGTGAGGGTCGACCTTGAACACTTGTGTTCATGCTCATGGAAACAATGTAGAAAAAGAAACTTTGGCTGTAGTGCATGAATTTACATTTTGTGTGTGGATGAAGTTTCAAAAATCGAGGAGGTATCGTTATAAGAAGAATACGAAGAGAAAAGAGTTCAAGCTTGGCGATGCCCAAGGCACACCAAGTAAATATTTCAAGGAAACTCAAGCATCCAAGCTTGGGGATGCCCTGGAAGGCATCCCACCTTTATTCTTCAACAACTAACGGTATACCTCAGTTTTTGTTTTGTTTTGTTTTGACTGGGAACTATAGGGAAACTCCCCACGACCATTGCAAATTTATTCCAAAAAATACAGTATGTACAAGGGGTTACCAAGAGTAACCAACAAGGGAGATAGGGGAGGGGGAGGGACTACTCACCTAATTATAAAACTATGTAGAGAAGGTATACATCAAGAGGGCAGATAAGTCACCCACCTAACTAGATCATCCCTGAACCTAGGCTTGATTCTATGAGCAAGCAGAGACATATCTCCAACGGTTGAAACTTGGCCTCTCCTTCCTGAACACCTTTCCATTCCTGATCAACCAGGTATTCCAGCAAGCAATAAAGACCACCTCATCAAAAATGGCTTGGCAAAATCCCTCCTAGCGTGCACAGCAATTTTAGGCATAGTATTGCCCAAACCCCAATCAATCTGCAAGTAGTTCCAGACACGCTGACTGAAATTACATGTGAACAAAAGATGGTCTCTATCCTCCCTAGACTGTGTTGGACAAAGCACACATTGCACTCCATCATCAATATGCTAGTGTCTTCTCTCCACCATATCCTTTGTGTTCAATCTGTCCATTATAAGCATACAAGCAAACACTTTAATCTTCATCGTGCAGCAACTCTTTGAAACCCACAAAAGCAATGGGTTGAAGGAGAGGTGAGAGTGCATGGCAGTGTAGAAGAACTTCGGGATATATGGCTTGATAGAACCATTGCATAACCAGACATCCTTAGAGTCAGGGCACCCCTCATGGGACAAAATGAGTGACTGCAAAGAGTTAAATTCCTGATAAACTTGCTCAGACAATGGGAGATTAAACCAGGCAATGGGATTAGAGCAAAGAAGGCCATCTTTAACAGAAACCATAGGGTCCTTGACATAGGAAAATAGCCTTGGAAATCTGTTCTGTAAAGGCAGCACTGAATCCCTAACTTTCCATTTATCAAACCAGAACAGAGCAGTATCTCCTTAGTTAACCTGGACCCAAGAAAACTCTCTGAATTGATCAAGCAACTTGAGTATGTCCTTCCACCAAAAAGAACCATAGGGAGTTGTTCCTTGAGGTACTAAGTCATGATAGTAGGAGTTCCAAATAAGATCAACCCAAGGTATATTAGCTCTATTGAGGAATTTGTGCAGATGCTTCATCAGAAGGGCAGCATTCTGTATACCCAGGTTTAAAATGGCCAGACCTCCCTTGTTCTTGGGCCTACAAATTAGCTCCCAAGCAGCAAGGGAGGGAGCGGGTTCTTGCCTATTTTTCCTCCATAGACATTGCCTCTGAATTCTTTGCAATTGCTTCAGAATGTATGGGTTGATCAACAAACTGCAGAGGAAGAATATTAGTAAGGAGGACATAGCAGAGTTTAAATATTGCAATCTCCCACCTTAAGCAAGGAAGGAGGAGCTAGCATACATTCTTCTTTCCATACAATCAACAAGGGGCATGATATCAGACATCTTAGGTTTAGTTGTTCCCACAGGGAGGCCCAAATAAGTGAAAGGCAGTGTGCCCACCTGACAACCAAACACAGCAGCCAACCTGGCAGTTTCCTCTTGGCTGACATTAATGGGGATCATAGAGGACTTGTGGTAATTCACATCCAGACCAGTGTATTGGGAGAAGACCAAGAGCATTTTATTTAGGACCAACAATTAAGCTCATCAGCAGGTACAATGAGTAGTGTGTCATCTGCATATTGCACAATAGGAAAGTCCCTGTCATGGCATGGTATAGGCAACTAGACCTCACCCCTATGCAGCATAGCATTCAACACACACTGAAGGAGATCTGCAGCAATGTAACATCCCAAAATTCTAAAATTTGGAATGTTATATTAATTAAGTAATATTGATTGCTTGTGTGATTTGTGGTGTGAAATTGAGTAGAAATTTGAAACTTTTGAAAGTTGAATGAGAGGGAATAAAATGACTTTACCAAAACTTTCACCCTGCATTTATGATCTCCATGAATTCAACTTCATTTCATCACAAAACCCTGGATTGAAGATGATATGACTTCTTCCATTTAAATAAATGAAAAGGGTTTGAAAAGATTTGAATTCCATTTGGAACTATTTCAAATTCGGAAACTTTATGCAACTCAATGAGTTTCATGAGTGAAGATAAATGACTTCTTCAAATGCTAAGAACGAGATTTGGAAGTTTCAAAGAATCAAATTGAAAGTCCTTTGAAGTTATTTTGAAACTCATTTTTTAATTTGGAGATATTTGATTCTTAGTCAAATTATTTTTCTCCAAAAATAAAATATATAGAAAATAGGGTAAATTATTTCCTAAAGTAGATAATTGGAGAAAAAGAGTTTGAAATTATTTTGGTAATAAAAAATATTTTTATTTGGTTTTTAAAGGAACCATCGGTACTATTTGCTTTCTTTAAATTTTTGTGGAATTTATTTGCCGCTGAAAATATGTTCATGTTTTAGGAAATATTTTTCTGACAATTTTGATATATAATATGCCTATATAAAATGTTATTTTATTTTCGTTATTCAGTTTTCCTTTCTGTTTCTATTTTAAAAAAATTGTGCGTGTGGCTCATAATTATTTGTCGCCCACATGCACAACATAGTAGACAGGCCGACATGTATTTTTTTATTTTCGTTAAGGTTTACAATTTTATTTTATTTATTTTTTCGAAAAATAAAAAATTTCAAGAAAAAGAATATAAAAAAAACTGCAACGGTGGTGCGTGCGCATGGCCGGCCGAACCTTTTGGCGCATGACGCACCTCTTCTCTCTTTTCTATATTTCGTCTACGTTTAGTTCCATATTGCCTAGCCTTTGACCCCTAAACCTCTTTTTCACCTATAAATATATACCCATAGAGCCATCAAAAATCATCTGATTCGGGTTAAATCAATATTTTGGTTTGACTAAATTCACTAAAGAAAAATATATTTCTTTTCTCCGGCGGGACTTCTAAAAGTTGTCTCCTCTCTCTGAAGTCATCTTTTCTCTATGTTATAAAGGTATCTTTCTTCTTATTTTTTTATATACTCCCGTAGCTTATTATTTCTAGAATAGTACGATAGAATAATTAGATTATCAGTTAGTCTCTATATATACACTTTAGGTGTGGAAATCTTTTAGCAATAGCTCTTTTTCTTCCGTAAAACAGCTTGGCCCTGATTTTTCAAATAGCCATAACTTTTTACTCGTTCATCCAAATTAGATAAAACCAAAGCCTACATTTTCGTCTTGATTCCACCTATCTAGTGAATCTATCAAATAAAATTTTTGCAACTTTCAAATTTCGACATTTTTTCAAATTCATATTGAAACTTCTTTTGATCATATCTTTTTATCTGTAGCTCCGTTTCTGATGAACCCAACCGCATCGGATTCGTATTGAAGTAATCTTTCCGTTCGCATAATTAGTGTCATCTTTCCAACATATAATTTTGATCCTGACCAGTTACTCTACTAGTCCACCAAAGAATTGTTACACAACATTCTAAGCAGATTCAATTCTATGTTGAAAGTGCGTTATATCGACTAGAGGGGGGTGAATAGGTGATTTTTTTGAATTCTCCACTGAGGAATTTGCGGGTGAGGAAATTCCTGAGTGAAGAACTACTTACAGCGGAATAAGTACTCAGAAGTAAACATAGCAGTCCATGAGCATGGTCTTCATAATGAAATGAAAACAAGTACGGAGTACAGAAAGCGTAAACACAGGATAACACGCGATAAGACAAACAGACTAAAGAAATTGAACTGAGGAAATAGAGGAAGTCTTCAGTCAAAGTCTTCAAACAGATATGAACAAGCACTCAACACATAAATGAGGAAACAGAAGGGTTGAGGAAATGGAACCAGGTAGCTTGGTGACGACAATGATTTGGTAGACCAGTTCCAACTGCTGTGACAGTTGTACGTCTGGTTAGGGCGGCTAGGTATTTAAACCTGAGGACACATAGTCCCGGACACCCAGTTCTGAACACGCAGTTCAGAACACTCAGTCCTCACAGTATTCCCCTTGAGCTAAGGTTACACACACCTCGCCCAATCACTCGTGGTAAGTCTTCAGGTGACTTCCAAACCTTCACAGACTTGGTCACTCAGGGATCCACAATTTCCTCTTGGATGCTCTAGACCATGACGCCTAACCGTCTGGAAGATGCACAGTCTTCAAAGGTAACAAGTGTCAGATCCATGTATGATCAATCTCTTCAGTGATGCTCAATCACTTAGGGTTTGTAGGTGTTTGGGTTTGGGTTTTCCTCACTTGATGATTTTCACTCAAAGTCCTCGAAGGATGGGATGCTCTCAAATGACAAGTGTCAGTTTCTCTCGGAGCAACCAACCAGCTAGTGGTTGTAGGGGGTGGCTATTTATAGCCTAGGGAGCAGCCCGACATGATAAGACATAAATGCCCTTCAATGATATGACCATTTGGTGGGTAGATATTTTGGGACAGTTAGCGCATAGCACAACAACGGTCGGAATTTTGAGTATCAAAATCCTTAGGGCTATCTTGTTCCTCACAGTGTAGGAAATCCACACTGGCGAATTCCTAACTCAGTCAGAACAAATTCCTCGGAGACAGAAGAACTTCGTCTCTGTCACTGAAGTAATTGACTGAACTGTATGAGATTTCCAATGGCTTCACTCGAAGGGATTGGTTGGTGTAGGATTTGAGTTGAGCATCACATGGAAATTTTTCCCTAGTATTTCTTCGACCCCCTTTAACAGTACGGTGTTTCCTATGACTCAAGAAATAGAAAATGTAACTATGAAAACAAAAGTCTTCATGCTTCATGCTCCTCGAATGAATACCAAGTCTTCACGATTGCACCAATTTCTTCACTTTCAAAGTCTTCAGAAAGTCTTTAGAGATCCAAAGTCTTCAGTCGAAGAACTTCATTTTTAGGGGTCGACTTTCTCTGTAAATATCAAACTCCTCATAGACTTATATACCTGTGTACACTCATAAACATATTAGTCCCTTAACCTATAAGTCTTCAATACACCAAAATCACTAAGGGGCACTAGATGCACTTACAATCTCCCCCTTTTTGGTGATTGATGACAATATAGGTTAAGTTTTCAACGTGGATAAACATATGAAGTGTAAATAATGAAATTGAGAAATTTGATTGCAAGATATAGAAGAACTCCCCCTAAAGATGTGCATAGTGAGGAATTTGCTTTTGAAGCAATGCACACTTGAAGAGTAGAATCATGGAGATCTCCCCCTATATCTTGTAATTCATACACGCATTGACATATAATATGAAGAAGAAATGCATGATGAAATATGGTGACTGATGTAATCCAACATGCGTGCATTAACATTAATAAGGAATAAGCATGCAGGAAAGCACAGCAAAAGTATCAGGCCACCATAGAGTTTAAGATTACTACTCGATCCAGCAAAGTCTTCAAAAGAACGAGAGCTGTAACTTAGAAAAAAACGCCCATAAAAGTAGACCTACTTGAATACTAACTCAAATTTCTCCCCCTTTGTCATCGAATGACCAAAAGAGTTGAAAATAAGGACTAACGCCCCTGAAGAATATCAAGTTGATGGAGGAGTGCCAGCGTTGTCGGGGTCGTTTGTCGTTGTAGGGCCTGCCACAGTGTTGTCCAAGTCTTCAAAAATACTTGTCGGTGTCGTGTGATGAAGAATATGAGCTGGCCACCAAGGTAGGAACTTTGACCTTCTTGAATTTCTTCGGAGGGGGTGAAGACCAGTCAAAATCTTCCTTGAGCCTCGTCCAGCAGTTGCCTTGGTCTTCAACAGAGTGGGACCAGTTGAAGAATGAAGTGGTGCTGAGGAACTGGCTGATGCTCCTGAGGCAATAGAGATGCCCGTCGTCCTTTGGCACATGGCGAGATGTGCAGGTGCTGAGGATTTGGTTGGAGCAGCTGAGGACTTTGGCGGAGGAGCTGAGGATTTTGAAGTGGGAGTAGCTTGAGGAGTTGGCCATGAGGGCTTTGAAGAATCTGGCCGTGAGGGCATTGTTGAGGAACTGGGCCGTGAGGGCATTGCTGGTGAAGCACTTGTCTTGTGAGCAGGCCTCAGCAGTGGCAACAGCAGCAGAGTCTTCACTGAATTTCCTCACTGCTTTTCTTGCTTGTCTGGCCAACTTGGCCTGGCGCTTGGCCCATTCATTAGGATAATCCTCACCGCTCTTGAGGCTGGTGGGATCTGCTTCTTGGCCAGGTGCCAATGGAGGTCTTGGGCATGGAGGATTGAGAGTGAATTTCTTCATGTACTTGGGAGTAACATACCTGTACTCCCTCCACTCTCTTGCCCATCTCCTCTCTATTCTTTGAATGCGCACTTTGCGCTCATTCTTGGTTTACTTTCCATGAGTGGCCTCATCAGGAGTGTAATAGTCCTTGTATATGTCATCAGGGATCTCAAAAAGCAGTATTGACCTCAGGCCTCTTTCCTCCCTTCTGTGGCTTCTTTCCATCAGCCATTTTCGTCAGATGAGGAATTTGAACAATGGAATTCTCTAAAGATGTATGCAACTTTTCTTCGAGGAACGCTGCAAATGAGTTAAGTTGATGAGAACCTAGTGATTCAGCAGCTGACATGAGTACCCATGAATAGAGTATAGTTGCGAGGAATATGGAGAGGTCATATGCGTTCTCAGAGGTTTTTCAAAAGGAGCAAGTTTGAGGAATTTGACCAGATGAGTCTTGAAGAGTTTCACTAAGCGTTCTTTGTCATAGGTTCTAGAGATGTATAGATCGAAAATCCACACATTTGAGGAATCTTGAAGAAAAATATAGCTTAGAGAAATGAATCAAGAACAGATGACATGTGAGGTGTTCTGTATGTGATGAATTTGAAGAATAAACACCTTTGAAGATTTTGTAGTTATCATTTGAAACAAAGAGGGCAGTAAAAGTAACTTTTAATTACCTTGGAAGAAGAACATGATGAACTGAGTGGTGTAGATGTGAAGTTAGTCAATTCAGATCTTCCACGCCCTAACTTGGTAGACGAAGACAGCTACGGCGGCGGCGGAGTGAAGAAATCCGCAGCCGGCGCGAGTACGACGGCGACGAGGTTGAGGCAACAAAGCTCTTCCTCACCGATGACGATGAAGTAGCGGCGGCGCTAGGGTTTGAGAAGCTCGAGCTGGAGTGAGAACGAGCGGAGTAAAAGTGAAGTGAGGAAGGGAATGGGTATTTATAGCCACGGTGAAAAAACTGTTCGCCCGAAGAAATTGGACGAACGTGCCCCTGACCCTTCTCATTCGCTTGACATGTGTCACCCACGTACTGAGAAGTGGAGATCGTGTGAGATCATGGGTGAATGGATAAGTGTTGTCGTGGGATGTGGAACGGTTTGAGCGGCAAAGCCTAGATAGGATAAGTTAAAAGAACCGCTCGCAAATTCTTCAGCTGACAAGGACACAGTGAAGATTTTGAATGAGTTTCAAATAGAACGCACATGAAGAATTTGTGAATAGATTGGGTTGAGTATAGCATAGAGGGGGAAGGGGCCGATCACATTCACTTAGCAGAAAAGGCAATATGAAGAAATAGCTATAAGTGAATGATGTAGAGGACATAAACTCATATATATATATATAGCCAATGAAGAAAAACGACAGAAAAGCTGAAGACAATGCAAATTGAAAAACAACTGAGGAATTTCAAAGAACTGAGGAAAAGCTCAATTGAAGATTTTCAACATTTTGTGGTGGCGTGACCCACCATATAATAATGATGATTTCAGACACCGCGTACAATTGTCATAGGGTTCTGAGAATCAAATTCTTCGTTAATTTCTTCACACTTAGAGTGTTAGTCTTCACTGATTGAAGAAAAACGTTTCTTCATTTGTTGCACATCTAAGTCATCAATTTTGCATAAGTGTTAGGATGGGTGTCCTTTTCAAAGAACATTCGAAGATTCTAGGATATTTAGCTCACACCTGTGACGCTCCGAGACCGATGTGCCAGTTGTCGTCCAGTTATTCGTTGTTGTTGCCATGTCATTTGCTTGCGTGTCGCATCTTGCCATGTCATCATGTGCATTGCATCATCATGTTTTCAAAACTTGCATCCGTCCCGGTCTCATGGTTCTCTCCGTTGTCCGTTCTGAGCCCAGGTACACTTGCACGCGCCTGCGACATGTCCGAAATATTATTTTATAAGTGGCTGGAAAATGTTCTCAGAATGGGATGAAAGTTGGCGTGCGGTGTTTTTATGTTGTAGGTAGGCCGCCTGTCAATTTTCGTCGCATTCGGAGTTCGTTTGACGCCCCAACGATTAACTATAGCGGCAGTATAGCCGGTCTTTTCGTCGGACGTTTTCGGTCTTCGGAAACTGTTGGGCTGTAATTCTCTCCTTTCCTCTCAGTCCATGGCCCTCTACACAGCCCACTAGACTCAACCTACCCCTTCTTGCATCCGGAACCGTCCGATGGCGATCGCACGGTCCAAAAACCCCTCCTAACCCCTCAAACCCTAACCCTGTCTATAAAAGGAAGCCTCCCCTTCCATTTTTGGCAGCAGACAACTCCCTCCTCAAAATCAGCGCGCCGCCAGCCTCCTCCCACCTCCACCTCGCATTCCGCGCCGGCCTAACCCACCGCCGCCACTTGGCGCTGCCCCAGCGGGCGAGTCGCCACCTGAACCCGCCGCCGCCTAGGGCCAGTGGCAGCACGCCACGTGCCCCTGCCAGCGCCTCCCTCCTCCCACCTCGCGCCGGCCCGCCCGACCCAGATCGGGGCCCGCTCGAGCCCATCTGGGCCCGGACGAGACGCATCGCTGCCCGCAACCGCAAGAGCCTCGCTGCCCTCGAGCTCCTTTGCCACCAACCCTCGTGTGACGCCTCCCACCGTTGTTCGCTGCTCCGGCGGGTCACCGGAGTCCGCCGTCGCCGGCGACCAGTCAGGTCAATTGCCGTTCTCCACCTCCTTCTCCCTGCCTTTCTTTCCTCTCTCTCGTCATGCCTCATCGCCATGAGTGCAGCTGCAGGAGCTTCGCCACCACCAATGTGGTAGGAGTCGCCATCCTCGTCCTGGAGCCGGCTGGAGCTCGCCCGTTGGCCCCGGATCCGACCTCCGGCGTCGTTCCCGTGCCCCTCGCCTCGCCGGCTCCCAAAGGCCGCGCCGCCCTGCCTTCCCTCGATCCCCTCTGGATCGAGGAGAAGGACGACGACAGAAACGCCGGCCGCGTGGGCCGCATCCAGCACCGAGCCGGCCCACCGCTCCTCCAACCTGGGCTGAAGCCCACTGGGTGAGGCCACCCCCCCCTGAGCGCCTTTTTTTTCTTCCCTGTTGTTGGGCCATGCTCTGTACGCCCAGTTTTGGCCCATAGTATGTTTTTTCGTGTGCTGCGTTTTTAGCATTTATCCCAGGTTTTGCAGTTTTACAGAAAACCCCTTTGGGATCATGCATTTAATAACTTCTAAACCGTGCATCACATGTAAATAACTTAATATGAAAAATGCTTAGAATTGCATCTAGTTTCATAATATGTCATCTTCATCCATGTTTAAAATGTTTAAAATGTTTTTTGTTTAAATTTTGCTCTATAAATATGCAAAAATGTTTTAATTCATAACTAATTAACCGTAGCTCCAAATTTAACAAACTTTATATGTAAATGGGGTAGAAAAATGCCTAGTTTAACATGGTGGCCTTACTTTGCATGTTTAACAACTCTAAAATAATGTTTAGGGCAGAACAGTACCAAACCTAATATATGCACATGAGGAGTTTCCGGACTTGTTGGTTGTTGTTCCGGCCTCATTTAAACTTGCCTAGATACGTAGTTTTCATTTGCTTCACCCCCTTGCCGTGTTAATCAACATTTAATATTGTTGGGTACATAAACGAGAGAGAACTAAATAATTGATGTGGTGTTCCGTCAATATGCAACCCGTTGCATATTGAGCTCCACTTAATTTGTAGGGTTGCTTGTGCATTTTGCCATGCCATGCCTCTTTAAACCACACATGCATCATACTTGATTGTGCATCATGCCATATTTATGTGGTGGTTGTTTACTATGATTGTTTGCTTCTTTCCGGTGTTGCTTCTTCGGGTTGATTCCGGTAATGTCGTGTTGTGAGGATCCGTTCATCTACGTCTGTTTGTCTTCCTCATGGACTCGTTCTTCTTCCTTGCGGGATTTCAGGCAAGATGATCATACCCTCGAAATCACTACTATCTTTGCTTTGCTAGTTGTTCGCTCTTTTGCTATGCCTATGCTGCGATACCTACCACTTGCTTATCATGCCTCCCATATTGTTAAGCCAAGCCTCTAACCACCTTGTCCTAGCAAACCGTTGATTGGCTATGTTACCGCTTTGCTCAGCCCCTCTTATAGCGTTGTTAGTTGCAGGTGAAGATTGAAGTTTGTTCCTTGTTGGAACATGGAGATGTTGTTCCTTGTTGGAACATGTTTACTTGTTGGGATATCACAATATATCTTATTTAATTAATGCATCTATATACTTGGTAAAGGGTGGAAGGCTCGGCCTTATGCCTGGTGTTTTGTTCCACTCTTGCCGCCCTAGTTTCCGTCATATCGGTGTTATGTTCCCGGATTTTGCGTTCCTTACGCGGTTGGGTTATAATGGGAACCCCTTGACAGTTCGCCTTGAATAAAACTCCTCCAGCAAGGCCCAACATTGGTTTTACCATTTGCCACCTAGCCTTTTCTTTCCCTCTAGTCGGCCGGCTCAAGGGTCATCTTTATTAAACCCTCGGGCCAGTGCTCCTCTGTGTGTTGGTCCAACCCAGAGCACCGTGCAGGGCCATCCCTTGGAAACTTGGGTTACGTCGGCTCCTGTACGCTTAGCTTATCCGGTGTGCCCTGAGAACGAGATATGTGCAGCTCCTATCGGGATTTATCGGCACAGCGGGTGGTCTTGCTGGACTTGTTTTACCATTGTCGAGGATGTCTTGTAGAACCGGGATACCGAGTCTGATCGGAATGTCTTGGGAGGAGGTCTATTCCTTCGTTGACCGTGAGAGCTTGTGATGGGCTAAGTTGGGACACCCCTGCAGGGATTTGAACTTTCGAAAGCCGTGCCCGCGGTTATGGGCAGATGGGAATTTGTTAATGTCCGGTTGTAGAAAACCTGAAGTTGAACTTAATTAAAATACATCAACCGCGTGTGTAACCGTGATGGTCTCTTTCCGGCGGAGTCCGGGAAGTGAACACGGTGTTGGAGTTATGCTTGACGTAGGTTGTTCTAGGATCACTTCTTGATCATACTTTTATCGACCATGCTTTGCCTTCTCTTCTCACTCTCATTTGCGTATGTTAGCCACCATATATGCTAGTCGCTTGCTGCAGCTCCACCTCATACCTTTACCTTACCCTTAAGCTTAAATAGTCTTGATCGCGAGGGTGCGAGATTGTTGAGTCCCTGTGGCTCACAGATACTTCCAAAACCAGCTTGCAGGTGCCGATGAGTTCGTGTAGACGACGCAACCAAGCTCAGGAGGAGCTCGATGAGGATCTTGTCCTTTGTATTGTTTTCGTTCTAGTTGATCAGTAGTGGAGCCCAGTTGGGGTCGATCGGGGACCGTGTCGCATTTGGGGTTCTTCTTTTATTTTGGTTCCGTAGTCGGACCCTGATTGTATTTGGATGATGTAATGCTTTATTCTTGTATTGTGTGAAGTGGCGATTGTAAGCCAACTATGTATCTCTTTCCCTTATGTATTACATGGGTTGTGTGAAGATTACCTCACTTGCGACATTGCTTTCAATGCGGTTATGCCTCTAAGTCGTGCTTCGACACGTGGGAGATATAGCCGCATCGAGGGCTTTACACACCGCAAGTTGCTAAATCCCTTCTCATCCAAGGGCTTAGTGAAGATATCGGCTAGCTGTTCTTCAGTCTTCACATGCTCAATAGAGATGTTGCCCTTCAACACATGATCTCGAAGAAAATGATGACGAATCTGAATGTGCTTTGTCTTCGAGTGCTGAACTGGGTTATGAGCAATCTTGATGGCATTCTCATTGTCACAGTAGAGTGGCACATTCTTCACGTTGACGCTGTAGTCCTTGAGAGTTTGCTTCCTCCATAGGAGTTGAGCATAGCAAGAACCAGTAGCAATGTACTCAGCTTCAGCAGTAGACAGTGATACGCAGTTCTATTTCTTCGAGGACCAACAGACCAAAGATCGTCCGAGGAAATGGCATGTGCCAGATGTTGACTTGCGATCCACACGATCAGTAGCATAGTCAGAGTTTGAAAATCCAATGAGATCAAAAGCCGAGCCCTTGGGGTACCATAATCCAAGTGTTGGTGTGTGAGGTAGATATCGAAGAATATGCTTCACAGCTTTATGGTGTGATTCCTTCGGTGTAGCTTGAAATCGTGCACACATGCAAACACTAAGCATAATATCTGGCCTAGATGCACATAGGTACAATAAAGAACCAATCATGGAGCGGTATACGCTTTGATCGAAGTTAATACCATTTTCATCAGTGCATAGATGGCCATTTGTGGGCATAGGGATTTTGACTCCTTTGCAATCTTGCATGCCGAATTTGCTCAGTACATCCTTGAGGTATTTCTCCTGAGATATGAATATGCCATTGCGTTCTTAACGAATTCGAAGACCTGAGAAGAATTTCAATTCTCCCATCATAGACATATCATATTCCTCCCTCATCATATAACCAAATTCATCAGTATAACGTTGGTCAGTACAGCCAAAGATAATATCATCAACATATATTTGGCACACAAACAATTCACCATCATAAGATTTAGTGAAAATAGTTGGATCAAGTGAACCGGGTTTGAAGCCTTTCTTCATGAGAAATTCCTTCAAAGTATCATACCACACCCATGGGGCCTGCTTGAGGCCATAGAGGGCCTTATTGAGTCCGAAGACTTTGTCAGGATGCTTTGGATCTTCAAAACCTGGGGGTTGAGCAACATATACTTCTTCCTCAAGCTTACCATTGAGGAATGCACTTTTCACATCCATTTGATATAAAGTGATATCATGATGGTTAGCATAAGCAAGTAATATGCGAATAGCTTCAAGTCTAGCAACAGGTGCAAAAGTTTCATCGAAATCAATTCCTTCAACCTGTGTGTAGCCTTGAGCTACAAGCCGTGCCTTATTACTTACCACAAGGCCATTTTCATCTTGCTTGTTGCGGTAGATCCACTTTGTGCCGATGATATTGTGCTTGTCCTGATCTGGACGTTTGACCAATTCCCACACGTTGTTGAGCTCGAATTGATGTAATTCCTCTTGCATAGATTGAATCCACTCAGGCTCCAGAAATGCTTCATCTACCTTAGTGGGCTCTGTGATAGAGACGAAAGCAAAGTGCCCACAAAAGGTAGATAAATGTGAAGCTCTTGAGCGTGTGAGAGTACCTGAAATGTTGATATCGCTGATGATTTTCTCAATTTGCACTTCATTTGCGAAGCGAGGATGAGCGGGTTGACGTTGAGGAATTTGATCAACATTTTCTTCAGCACCATTTTCCTCAGGTGCATTAGCATGACGTTCTTCACGATCTGGAATAACTTCTTTAGCTGATTATTCAATAGGAATGACATCCTCTGTAGCCTTGAACTTAATAGATTCCTCAGGAGGTATTTCATCTGTCATAGGAGGTAGGTGCTCTCTTTGGGAGCCATTAGTCTCATCGAACTGCACATCTACAGTTTCAACGACCTTGTGATGACAGGTGTTGAAGACTCTGCAGGTGTGCGAGCCCTTACCATAACTGAGCATAAAACCTTCATGTGCTTTTGGTGCAAATTTAGAACTGTGATGAGGATCTCTAATCCAACATTTAGCACCGAAGACTTTGAAATAACTCACATTGGGTTTCTTGTCAGTGAGAAGTTCATATGCTGTCTTCTTGAAGAATTTGTGAAGATATACCCTATTGATGATGTGGCACGCAGTATCAATTGCCTCAGGCCATAAGCGAGGAGGCGTCTTGTACTCATCAAACATAGTGAGTGCCATCTCAACAAGAGTCCTGTTCTTGCGCTCCATGATGCCATTTTGCTGAGGAGTATAAGGAGCAGATAACTCATGAGTAATACCAAGTTCATCAAGACAGTCATCAAGGCCAGTGTTCTTGAACTCAGTTCCATTATCACTCCTGATGTGCTTGATCTTCACACCAAAGTTAGTTGAAGCCCTCGAGGAATCGTTTGAAGACTTCATGCACTTCAGTTTTGTAAGTGATAATATGGACCCATGTATATCGAGAGTAATCATCAACAATGACAAAGCCATATAAAGATGCATCATTGGTAAATGTGGCATAGTGAGTAGGGCCAAAGAGATCCATATGAAGCAATTCAAATGGTCGAGTAGTAGTCATGATAGTCTTTGCTAGATGCTTGGCCTTGGTCATCTTTCCAGCTTCACAGGCTCCGCATAAGTGATCATTGAGGAATTTGACATTTTCAATGCCAATGACATGCTTCTTCTTCACGAGCGTGTGCAGATTCCTCATGCCAGCATGACCAACTCGTCGATGCCATAGCCAGCCTTCTGAAGCTTTTGCAAGAAGACATGTAGCAGGTTGTGGTCCTATAGAGAAACCAACAATATACAAATCTCCTCTCCTAAAGCCTTCGAAGACTTTGGAATTGCCAGTTTCCATGATCACAACACAACGATACTTGCCAAAGACAACCACCATATCAAGATCACAAAGCATTGAGACAGACATGAGGTTGAACCCTAAGGACTCAACAAGCATGACTTTGTCCATGTGTCGATCCTTTGAGATTGCAACCTTACCTAGACCCAATACCTTGCTTTTGCCTTTGTCAGCGTAGGTGATATGCTTCAGATGTGATGGAGATAAAGCAGTGTCCATCAATAAGCTCCTGTCACCAGTCATGTGATTTGTACATCCACTATCGAGGACCCACTCAGTGGCTTTGGGTTGATCATCCTGCAGATGAATTAGTGCAACTTACGAACTCATATACTTGACCAATGAAGAATATGGTATCAATTTCATCATACAATAGAACAGATAAAACAATATGAGGACATGAGAAATGAAAATTCATTTCTTCATGATTAGCTTGCATCCTTTCAAGCATATTCAGGTCTCCAACAAATTATTCAGACGATTAAGTTCGTCTGGAGACCTGACCCTACATAAGAGATTAGTTCTTTTTCTTCACCACCCACATCTGAAGGGGTGGCAAAGAGTTCATCATTCTGTGAGCTCCATAAGAGAAAGGTGGCATAGACGCCAATCCACTTCGTTTCACATAAGAGGGGTTAGGATAAGCATAAGAGTAGGCAGAGAAATTCTTTGAGGACTTATAGACATAATGATTTGATGAATAATGCACATATCCATAATCCTTAGGTCTTCCCTACGAAACAGACGGGTTAGCACGATGATGTTCATATGAGGACTTTGATCCTTTTGAGGAATTTGATCCATGAGAGGAGTTTGGTCCGTATGAGGACTTGGATCCATATGAAGAATTTGATCTAGGGTTCCTATTCTTCACAGGTGGTGTCATGATGACATTCACCTGAAGATTTTCAAGGCACCTTTTGGGAACCCAGATTTTCTTCATAGGAGGACCGTTCCTGCAGTTAGTGCCAACATATCTAGCAAATACTTCACCATTCTAATTTTTGAATAGTTTATAGTTAGAGTCAATGGACTCATCAAAATAATATGAAGATTCACATGTAAAGCCAGATAAAGTAGATGGATCCACTGAAGATCCCTTTGCAGCAACCCATGAGGTTTTGGGATACTGCTCAGGTTTCAAGTAGGTCCCATCAGCATTGATTTTCCTCTCAAAGGCATTACCCTCTTTCCTAGGGTTCCTGTTGAGGATCTGCCTTTTAGGCACGTCACAAAGAGCCTGATGCCCTTTTAGGCTTTTGTACATGCCTGTCATATAGAACTCCTTCAGCCCTGCATCATTAGTGATACTAGCAATGTTCTCGGATGAGGAATTAGTGATAGCAGAGGCATTTGAAGAATTTGGAGCAATGGAAGTATTTGAGCATTCAGGTGAAGAATTAGCAGTTTCACATTCAATGCACTTCAAACATGGAGGAACAAATTCATCCTGAGTAGCGCCGATCTGTTGAGCAAGTAATGAATCACGCTCCTTCTGAAGATCTTCATAACTCACTCTTAGCTTCTCAAGATCTTGCTTTCTTTGAAGAAATTCATAAGAAAGCTTCTCATGATCAGATAGGAGAGTGTTATGATGATCTTGAAGATTGTCAAACTTGGACTGAAGTCTCTGAAGATTTTCAGTCAAGATTTTAGTGCGATCCATTTCCTCGCCCAACATATCATCGCTTTTATCCAGCATATTTTGAACCTTTTCAAGAGCCTTTTGCAGTTTCACAGCAATCTTAGCAAGTTTAGAATAGCTGGGTTTGAGGTTTTCATCAGATTCATCCTCACTAGATTCAGATAAGGGATATTTGAGTACCTTTGAGCCTTTTGCCATGAAGCAATAGGTGGGAGCGTAGTCCTCATCGCCGTCATCCGTAGTGTTGCGGAGGTCCTTTTCTTCAGAGTTGAAGATGGACTTGCTGACGAACGTGGTAGGGAGGGCTAGGCTCGCCACACCAGAGTCTGACTCCTCAGATTACTCCTCTTCCCCATTTCCTCAGATTCGGCCTCAGAATCCATTTCCTTGCCAATGAATGCTCGAGCCTTCTTGGAGCTGCTATTCTTGTGAGATGAGGACCTTGAGGGTCTTGATGACGAGGACTTTGAAGATTTCTTCTTCTTCTTTAAATCATCAGAACTGTAATTCTTGTACTTCTTCTTCTTCTTCTTCTTCGATTCCTTTTCCCAGTGAGGACAATCTTGAATGTAGTGTCCAGGTTTTTTGCATTTATGGCAGAGTCTCTTCTTGTAATCATGGGATGAGGAATCTGATCTCAAGTCACCACCTCTTGAGGATTTACCAAAATGACCACGTCTTGAGAACTTTTGGAACTTCCTCACGAGCATTGCTAGCTCCTGGCTCAGTTCTTCAGGGTCACCAAGGCTGTTGTCAGAATCTTCACCATCAGATTCAGATACTACCTTGGCCTTCATAGCCCGTGATCTACCATAACTTCGTCCATAGAGATCTCTCTTCTCAGCAAGCTAGAACTCATGAGTGTATAGTCTCTTGAGGATATTAGCGGGATCAAGTGACTTGTAGTCTCCACGTTCTTGTATCATCAATGCCAAGGTATCAAATGAGGAATCAAGCGATCTCAGCAATTTCTTCACCACCTCATTGTCGGTGATATCAGCGGCACCAAGTGCTTGAAGCTCATTTGAGATGTCAGTGAGGCAATCAAAGGTTTGCTGAACATTTTCATTGTCGAGTCTTTTGAAGCGGTTGAAGAGATTTTGAAGAACGTCAACTCAAGAGTCACACTATGTTGAGACTCCCTCATTGACCTTGGATAGCCTGTCCCAGATAAGCTTAGCTATCTCCAGAGCACTCACTCTGCCATACTGCCCTTTGCTCAGATGGCCACATATGATAGTCTTCGCTTGAGAGTCAAGTTGCTTGAATCTCTTCACATCAGCAGCGTTGATGGTGGGAGTGACAGAGGGAACACCATTCTCCACAACGTACCAGAGATCGTTATCAATTGCCTCAAGATGCATGTGCATCTTATTCTTCCAGTAGGGGTAGTCCGTCACATCAAAGGTAGGGCACCCAGCAGAAACCTTGATCATACCTACGGTCGACATAACTAAAACTCCAGGTAGTTAAACCAAAATCACACAGAACAAGGGAGTACCTTGCACTGGTACCAATTGAAAGTGCATTATATCGACTAGAGGGGGGATGAATAGGCGATTTTTATGAATTCTTCACTAAGGAATTTGCGGGTGAGGAAATTCCTGAGTGAAGAACTACTTGCAGCGGAATAAGTACTCAGAAGTAAACATAGCAGTGCATGAGCAAGGTCTTCATGATGAAATGAAAACAAGTACAGAGTACAGAAAGCGTAAACACAGGATAACATGGGATAAGACAAACAGAGTGAAGAAATTGAACTGAGGAAATAGAGGAAGTCTTCAGTCAAAGTCTTCAAACAGATATGGACTAGCACTCAACACATAAATGAGGAAGTGGAAGGGTTGAGGAAATGTAACCAGGTAGCTTGGTGATGAAAATGATTTGGTAGACCAGTTCCAACTGCTGTGACAGTTGTACTTCTGGTTAGGGCGGCTAGGTATTTAAACCTGAGGACACACAGTCCCGGACACCCAGTTTTGAACACGCAGTTCAGAACACTCAGTCCTCACCGTATTCCCCTTGAGCTAAGGTCACACAGACCTCGCCCAATCACTCGTGGTAAGTCTTTAGGTGACTTCCAAACCTTCATAGACTTGGTCACTCGGCGATCCACAATTTCCTCTTGGATGCTCTAGACCATGATGCCTAACTATCTGGAAGATGCACAGTCTTCAAAGGTAACAAGCATCGGATCCACGCAGGATCAATCTCTGCAGTGAAGCTCAATCACTTGGGGTGTGTAGCTGTTTGGGTTTGGGTTTTCCTCACTTGATGATTTTCACTCAAAGTCCTCGGAGGATGGGTCTCAAATGACAAGTGTCAGTTTCTCTCGGAGCAGCCAACCAGCTAGTGGTTGTAGGGGCGGCTATTTATAGCCTAGGGAGCAGCCTGACATGATAAGACATAAATGCCCTTCAATGATATGACCGTTAGGTGGGTAGATATTTTGGGACAGCTGGCGCATAGCACAACAACGGTCAGAATTTTGAGTATCAAAATCCTAAAGGCTATCTTGTTCCTCAAAGTGTAGGCAATCCGCACGGGCGAATTCCTAACTCCTCAGTCAGAACAAATTCCTCGGAGACAGAAGAACTTCGTCTCCACTCGAAGGGATTGGTAGGTGTAGGATTTGAGTTGAGCATCACATGGAAATTTTTCCTTAGTATTTCCTCGACCCCCTTTAACAGTATGGTGTTTCCTATGAATCAAGAAAGAGAAAATGAAACTATGAAAACAAAAGTCTTCCTGCTTCATGCTCCTTGAGTGAATACCAAGTCTTCAGGATTGCACCAATTTCTTCACTTTCAAAGTCTTCAGAGATCCAAAGTCTTCAGTCGAAGAACTTCATTTTTAGGGGTCGACTTTCTCTGTAAATATCAAACTCCTCATAGACTTATAGACCTGTGTACACTCATAAACACATTAGTCACTTAACCTATAAGTCTTCAATACACCAAAATCACTAAGGGGCACTAGATGCACTTACATATGTTGAATTACTTGATCCGTTATTTCAATCTAGTAATTCTTTTTCCTACATATTCATATTTACTTCCTACATCCAGTAGCATCATTAGTTTCAACTTTTGATCTTTTCAAATTTGAACTCGAAGCTGCACGTGATCATTTCTTGTAAACTGTAGTGCTTTTTTAATTGATTCTTTTTTTCAAATTGAATCCCTAGGCGTAATCTAACATCTTGATCCATCACCACACCTTTTCACCAAAATTAGGATTTGATCTTGCAAAATAATTTGATTTGGTTCTTTTGGAGTTTTTGCAATATTTCTCTGCCTTTTCTTTTGGATCTTTGAGTGATTGCTTATGTGTGGTTATAATTGCTTCCTCACGATAGATTGAACGGGGTGTGACGAGTAGATCTATCAGGAATTATGCGTGCGAAGAATCTTCATCAATAGTACTAGGCAAGTTCACACTTTTATCACACTTTTCCTTGCATTAGATACTCCCCTCAAATATTGCATGAGTAGGATTGGGACGTTAGGGACTCCACAACTTTGCTGTTATTTCCAATTTCTATAAAGAAGGACCTGAGTCATATCACATGCTTCAGGTGCAAAGATTCAGGACACGACTTCAGCGATTGCCCTAAAGGGAAGACGAGGACCCAAGGAGGCTATGTAATCACAAGGAAACCACGAGACTCATTAGAACTAATATGTTTCTGATGTAATGAAGCAGGGCACTTTTCCAAAGATTGTCCCGATCAGAAGGAGGCTTCTGCTAAATAGTTGAGCTGAAAAAGAAAAATAGTAATAGTAGTGGGAACATTTCTTTTATTATTGAGGTGTTGAGTTGAGGCATGTAATGGATATGCAAGAGATTGTAATAAGTTCATGAAATCAATAAAGTTCATGTGTCATGATTTCATACGTTGAATTTTATGAGCTGTTACTCTATGAAGAAGGATTTTGACCATTTTTCGAGGATATGAGAAATATGGTCTATGGAAGAATTTGTGCATTTCAAGGGTGGTAGTACTCTGCGAGGACACTTGACCCCTGGAAAAGATAATGATATTCCACAAAGTGGACTTCAGACAAAAATAAGTATGGGTTTTATCTCGATATGTGGGATACCCCAAGAATATGAAGGGATGAAGTACTATTGGATATAAAGGAGGTATAATGTTGGTAATATGGAGCAATTGTAACCCCAGGATGAGTTGAAGCTATAAATGTGATAAGGTGAGGCCATAACCCACGGGCTACAGGACCTGCCAAGAAGCAAGCACACTCTTGCTGAAGGAAAAAACCCTAGAAGAAGATATGACTTTATCAACAGACAATCTTATAGGAGTTACGCAAAACCTGATAGTGTGAAGAAACGATAGATGTTTGTTTGTCTTGCAGAATCAATTGATTTTTTATGAACCCAGTTCATGGACAAGAAAAATTCTACAATGCTTGCGAGGATGACCGAGTGTTAGAATGCGAGATTCACTAAACCATATACAAGGTAATGATTTGTGTGCGAAATGGATTGATCACCATGCCGACTTACTCTTATTATCCGCCCCTTCTATATGGGAATGGTATGACAATTTTTCCCTTGAACAAGGCAGCTGTTGCCAACCGTAGATCATACGGTGAGAATGAAGCCCAGACCCGTTTTCTGCAGGGACCCAGTAAATTGTTTGACGACCACCATGAGATATCAATAGTTGTTTAGTATTGGCGCCAGACCCGTCAGCTAAGAAGACCCAGTCACAGGAGGATCGTACCAAGATAAAATGACAAGAGAATGGAGGAAAAAGTTATGCAACTAACAGAAGAGCCCAGAGAAGAAATTATCCTGAAGATCTAAGAAGACTCACTGATGTAGGGTAGAACCCTAATCGGCCGATCTTTCACGGAAGGAGCGGAATCCCGCGAAGAACACGAGGAACACAAAGGGGAAAATGAGAGAAACATAAGGGGAAATGAAGAGGAACACTCAAACCAACATGAATAAGTCACGCATGTGCTAGATCCTCGGTACATAAAGTAAGATACACGATCCACGGTTAACTAGGGACGATACACGGTAACCGGTCTTCTCCGTGAGGAGGTCTTGATGTTCTTACCTAAAGAGGGGTCTTGAATCCGCTTGGGGGATCTTCTCCATAGGAGGCTCGAATCTCCGAGGAGAAGGTAACCAAGTGGATGAGCAAAGCTCTCACATGAAATATGAGCTAATCCTTTGCTAACCCTAGAAAGTTGGGCGAGGTGGAGTATATATAGTCTAGGGGGGAGAAGGGATACACAGGCCTCGGCCCTTCACTATGCGTAGACAGGGGAGGCCGGATGTCCGGGCTGGTCGGGCTGGATGTTCGGGCTTTCAGGCAACGCCGGATGTCCGGGCTGGGGGGCGGATTTCCGGGCTGGAGTGGTGGCATTTGTTGCTCTCGGGTTCGGAGGGGCCGGATTTCCGGGCTGGTGGCCGGAGGTCCGGGGGCTTGGGAGAGGCCGGATGTCCGGGCTGTCGGGGCCGGATGTCTGGGGCCTGTAGCTTCTGGTGGTTGTGCTGCTGTAGTGGATGACGCTCCAGGTGCCGGATGTCCGGGGCCTTGGCGGGATGTCCGGGGCCTGGGAGATGCTCTTGGCTCCTTCCGTTGGTTCTCCTCATCCGTGGACTTGGGGACTTGTACATCTTCATGCACATCTTCGAGAGGGCCCTCTTCGTGCCTAATCATGCACAACACCTCGGACTTAGGTAGTAGCCATGCTCATGCATAGAAAGTGGAAGTTCGGAGAGGAGTGAGTTCACCTTATCTTCGATAGCCTTGGCTCGGGCTCGTGTCATTGGTCCAAGTGGTGTCATTGGAGGTGTAGGTGCGTCCATGGGGATGATCTTGGGATGCTCCGCATCATCTCCCCTCCCTTGGGGAAGATCCTTCCTCGGATCGAAATCCTCATCACCATGGTAGGGCAAGAGATCTTTGATGTTGAAGATGTCGCTCACGGAGTACTTGTCACGAGGGATGTCGATCTTGTATGTGTTGTTGTTGTAGCGTGCAAGCACCTTGAATGGTCCATCCGCACATGGTCGAAGTTTGGACTTGCGTTCTTGGGGGAAGCGGTCCTTGCGAAGGTGTAGCCACATGAGGTCTCCAATGTTGAATATCATAGGGTGCTTGTTGACGTTGAGCTTGGTCGCAAGTCGTTGTACTTGGCGCTCGATGGTGTTTCTTGTATCTTCATGCACCTTCTTGAGATGGGTCGCTCGTGCACTTGCTTCCAAATTGATGCGCTCTTGGAGTGGTAGAGGGAGAATATCCAATGGTGACAAAGGGTTGAATCCGTAGACGACCTCGAAGGGGGACTTGCCGGTTGTTGAGTTTCGTGCATGGTTGTAGGCGAACTCGGCGATAGGTAGGCACTCCTCCCACTCTTTGATGTTCTTCTTGACGAGTACTCGAAGTAGAGAGGAGAGTGTGCGGTTTGTCACCTCCGTTTGGCCGTCGGTTTGAGGATGGTAAGCCGTGGAGAAGAGTAGCTTGATTCCGAGCTTGGCTCATAGGGTCTTCCAAAAGAAGCTTAGGAACTTGACGTCGCGGTCCGAGACAATTGTCTTTGGCACTCCATGTAGACGCAATATTTTCCTACAAAAGAGATTAGCAACATGTGAAGCATCGTCTATCTTGTTGCAAGGAATAAAATCTGCCATTTTTGAGAAACGGTCCACAACGACAAATATGGAATCTTTCCCATTTCGGGTCCTAGGCAAACCAAGTACAAAGTCCATGCTAATGTCTTCCCATGGTTGGTATGGAATTGGTAGAGGCATATAGAGGCCATGAGATTGAGCTTTGGACTTAGCTTTGCGACATGTAGAGCATCGGTTGGTGAAACGATTGACATCCCGAAACATCTTGGGCCAAAAGTATTTCTTCGAGAGCGTGGCGAACGTCTTGTCACGTCCGAAATGTCCCATTAAGCCTCCTCCGTGAGATTCCTGCAAAAGCAACAAACGAAGAGAAGACTCGGGGATGCAAAGTTTGTTAGCTCGCATAAGATATCCATCTTTGATGTAATAGCGTTCCCAAGATGTATGCGACAAACACTTGGCATAAGGAGTAGCAAAAGTTGCTTCATGCTCATATAAGTCTTTGATATGCTCGAAGCCAATGACATCTAACTCAAGTTGTGTAACAAGCATCCATATGTGGGAAAGAGCATCCGCTACGATGTTTTCTTTACCCTTGATGTACTTGATGACATAAGGAAAAGACTCAATAAATTCACTCCATTTAGCATGACGCTTGTTCAACTTGGTTTGTCCCTTAAGATACTTGAGAGTCTCATGATCGGTATGAATGATAAACTCATGGGGACGAAGGTAATGTTCCCATTCATGCAAAACACGGACTAAAGCATATAGCTCTTTGTCATAGATGGGGTAATTTAGTTGCGCTCCAGAAAGTTTCTCACTAAAGTAAGCTATGGGGCGCTTCTCTTGCGTTAACACACCTCATATGCCATTACCACTAGCATCGCAATGAATCTCAAAAGGCTTGTCGAAGTTGGGTAAAGTAAGCACGGGAGCATGAGTAAGCAAATTCTTAAGCTCATTGAATGCGGTATCTTGGGATGGTCCCCAAACAAAAGGCACATTCTTCTTGCTCAAAGCATGCAAATGCGAATCAATGGTGCTAAAATCCTTCACAAAGGGATGATAGAAACCCGCAAGGCCAAGAAAACTATGCACTTGATGCAAGTTGGTTGGTTGCGGCCAAGTCTTAATAGCATTTATCTTGGACTCATCAACATGAAAACCCTTAGAAGAAACAACAAAACCCAGGAAAACGAGCTTATCAACACCTAAAAGGCATTTCTCCATATTAGCATAGAGGCGCTCTTTTCTAAGAGTTTGCAAAATGGTGCGGACATGGGTGACATGCTCTTTCATAGATTTGCTAAACACAAGAATGTCATCAAAGTAAACCACAACAAATATACCAATGTAAGGGCGAAAGACATGATTCATAAGGCGCATAAAAGTTCCCGGTGCCTCCGAGAGACCCATAGGCATGACTAACCACTCATACGAACCAAACTTAGTTTTGAAGGCGGTTTTCCATTCATCACCCTCTTGTATGCAGATTTGATAGTAACCACTCTTAAATCAATTTTGGAAAAGATAGTGGCACCTCTAAGCTCATCAAGCATATCATCTAGGCGTGGAATGGGATACCTATAGCGAATGGTGATAGCATTGATAGGTCTACAATCGGAGCACATGCGAAAGCTACCATCATGTTTTGGCACAAGAATGACCGGGACGGCACAAGGGCTCAAACTTTCACGCACATGTCCATGGTCTATGAGATGCTTTACTTGCCTTTGTATTTGTTTGGTTTCTTCGGGGTTGACGCGGTATGGAGCTTTGATTGGAAGAGGTGCTCCGGGGATGAGGTCGATTCAGTGCTCAATGGAAGAGTGTGAGAAGTGTTAGTTTGTGGTGCATTATCCTTGCACACGAGGACGTAGTGTAAGACACTAGATGGGTTCTCACACACTCCTCTTATCTCACTTTTTGTGGAAAATACGACTAGGTTCTTATTTGCGCTCATCGTGGAGGCACTCAATTTAGGCTTGTGGTGCTCACACTCTTTTTGGTGGCTCGCTCTCTCACTATGATCTCCACGATGGGTGGCTTGCTTGTCGGTGATCACTTGACTTGGCGACATTGGACGGAGGACGTACTCCTTGCCCTTCATCTTGAATATGTAGTGGTTCGTTCGGCCGTTGTGGACGACTCCTCTATCGAATTTCCATGGCTGTCCAAGGAGAAGATGACAATTGTCATTAGAACGACGTCGCACTCCAAGGTGTCTTCGTAGGCACCGATTTTGAAAGAGATTTGTACTCGGTGCTCGACTTGGATGGTGCCGGAGTCACTAAGCCATTGCACTTTGTATGGATGTGGATGCTTCGTCTTAGGAAATTGGAGCTTGGAGCAAAGTTCTTCACTTGCGAGATTATGACAACTCCCTCCATCGATGATGACCTTGACGGATCGTCTATGTAACATCCCAAATTTTCAATTTGGAATGTTATACATTAGGTCATCATGCATATCATATTTTATTTTGCTTTTGGTTTTGATCCTAGAAAATCCTAAGCAACTCAAGGACCCACGGAGAGAGTTGGGGATTTCGTTATTTACATATTTGAGTTTTCTCAAATTATGTAAACAGGATCATTTGATTTTATTTATTTTATCATCAATTATTTCTATTACAAAAATATGAGAGAGGGAATAAAATGACTTTCCCAAAATATAGAAATATTGAGGATTTAATAAAAAAATCAAATAAGTTTTATTTCGGAGTTTTTCGGTATTTTTATTTGAATTTAGGAAAAATGCGCGTTTTACAAAGTTGTAGTTTGGGCCCAGATAAATGTTCACTTTATCAGGCTTGATTTTAGGAACCCGGCAAAATTTATTTCGTGATTTTTGGAGTCCGTTTAGTATTTCTTTTTATTTTTCTTCCGAGCGGATTTATAAAAAAAAGAACGCGAACCGACTACGGGCCGTATTCGGCCTGGACTCCGCCGGCTAAGGCTATAAAAGCCACCGCCCCGGGGCCCGAAAGCCCAGCCGCCGCCGCCACCTAAACCCTAACCCTAGCCCCTATCCCGCCGCCGCCGCCGCCCGCCGGAGTTGCGCGCCTTTCGTGGTTCGCCGCCGCCTCATTTTCCGTGCAGTTTTTTTTAAAAAAAATTCTGTTCGTCGTTTGTCTTTTTTCGTTGGATTTTCCGCGGTTATTTTCTGATCGCGATTTCTGATCCGATTTTTGTTTTAGTATAACTTTTCGCTCGTTTATCGGAATCAGGCGATTCAAGCGCCTGGAGTTTTGTCTCGAAACCCTCTTTCCGAATAATCAACTTAAACAAGTTTTTGCTACTGTAAAATTTGCCCTAGATCTAGATTACCAGAACGAAGTTGTTTTCTTTCGCCGTTTGATTTCTTTCGCTTCGTTCGATTTGATTCTTTTTGCCAACCAGGGTTCTTAAGTTGAACTTTCTGGTTAGATCTCTTATTTGAGTTTTACCTGTGCATTAGATGAGTACTTATTGTATGCTTGTTGTTTGTCTGCGATAGAATACCCGGAGTGCGCCGCCTGTTACTTCGAATCTCTAGGTTTCGCGGATCATCAGCAAGGCAAGTAACACTTTGGTCATACCTTTTCTGCAACCCAGTTTTATTGCATTAGATCAATCCTCACACATTGCATGATTAGGATCTAATTAAATCATGGGATGGGAAGTAGATGAGGTAGTACCTATTACCTGTTTAATTATCAAACCTTTGGGAGTTACTTCTACGTTTGCTTATTATGCCATGCTATGCTAGTAGACGTGGATTGGGTGAGTGATATCCATGACAGATGTGAGATTGTTAATTAATGGTTTATCTAAGGTGGCAACCTAAACACACATCTGGGTGGATTGAGGCACCTGGGTATTCCAGGACTTGCCTGTTTTTCTTTTGGACCGCCACCCAGGCTCAAAGGGATCATGAGATTATTCATACTAGAAACTTCCGTGTGCAGCCACAAGCCATTATGGGCTCTGGCATAGTTGACTAAGTTGTGCGAACTCTTACAGTGGTAGACTAGCAGATGTAGGGGATGTAGGTGGTACGGTCTACCCGATCGTAAGGTGCTAGCGCTTCTGAAAGACTATGTCTCGGTCATCCGTCTTCTCAAACACCATGTAGTGCGAGAAACCAAACGGAGGCGATCGAGTCTTGTGGGGAAAAGTGCGCAAACCTCTGCAGAGTGTAATAAACTAATCATGGTTAGCCGTGTCCCCGGTTATGGACATCTTGAGTATCTAGTACCTGGATTTTCATGTGAATCTCAACATGTTACTCTAAATTAATTTTGATGGGTTTTAATGATGTTACTTTAATTGGGATTGAGAATGCTGTCAACCATTCTCAATGTTTCACAACCACCATGATAGTAATTAATTTATTCCTTTGAAGTAGGGAAAAATTGGCTTTACGCAAAAACAGTAACCATAGAGCTTTCCACCAGCCAAATATGCATATAGTATAGCTGTTGCATTCCATTACTCTCTATGTGTTACCTTGCCAGCATATTCCATGTGCTGACCCGTTTTCGGGCTGCAACGTTAATGTTGCAGACTTTTCAGATGACGATTAAGGAGTTTTAGGTCGTGGTTCTATACTCAGTGATGCCGTTGGAGTTGATGGACTCACTTATCTTCCAAGCCTTCCGCTGTTATCGTTACTAGATGGCCTTAAGCCATATTTATTGTAATAAGTTCTCTTTTGAGACACTCGATGTAATAAGTGTGTGATTGCTACTCTGCTATAAATCCTCCGAGTACTGTGTGGTGTCAGCATTACTGATCCAGGGATGCACCGGAGCACAGAGATCAGGCTGTTTGAGGTCTGGTCGCTACAGAGATGGTATCAGAGCACACGCTGACTGTAGGACACGACCACTAAGCCAAAGACCTAGATCACTACTCACTCTCTTCTCTTCTGACTTCTCATCTTTTCTACTCTTTAGGATGGCGGATGCAAGGAACAAGTTCACCCAACCAGATGAGGATACACCCTTTGGACTCCACTTGAAGGAAGTCACTAGATACCTGAACATAGGAGTTCCAAGCTTCACGGGAACCTACAACGCCACTTTACCTGAAGAAGAGCGCTGGATGATTCAAGTTCAAGTTCCAGGAAGGACGTTCATGCCAGTCACTGAGCCCATAGAGTTTTCTTTTGATGCACCAACTTGGAGTCTAGGAAAGAGCATGGCAGCTCACATCGCCATGGGACGCATTGGAGAAGTCTACCGCAAGGATCTTAAGGATACTATCTACCAGATTTGTGGGTGCCGAGATAAACACTGGGAGATGATCAGCACCAGGAAAGATAGATCAATTGCAGCTTTTATCCAGGAGTTAAACTAGCACATTCGACGACAGGAGAATCAAATGTGCGCCGACATGATAGATCTGAAGAAGGTTAAGACTAGAATCAAGGAACTGGAGGAAGAACTCAAGGCTACACGTGAAGATTTTGAAGAATAAATTGAAGTATTGGTGGATAAGAATGCCGACCTAACTATGAAGCTAGCAGTATTTATGGGAGGCCCGACACCAGTAGATGAAGACGAAGAACCCAAGGAGATTAGCCCGGAAGACTACATCATCATTGACGGCACCGACTCGGAACAAGATAGTAGCGATGATGACTATGTTGATGAAGCAGGAGCAGATATCATGGAGTCTACAACCGTAGAATATTTCTAGTAGACCACCTCATCAGTAGTAGTAGTCCACCATGTAAATTTAGTAGTCCGAGCACTTTGCGATAGTTAGATCGATTGTATGCCTTTGTTTGATTGAATGAAGTGAATTGTTTGCTTTTGCCTCATGTGCATATGGGTAGTGTTTTCTCTTTAGACCCCCTCTATTCTTATATCTCATCTTTTCTCAACCCTCAGATGCCTCCGAGACGTGACCCCGGATTTGCCTTTCCGCCGGAAGCTCACACGGTTGATCCAGCAGCAGAACACCCTGATGCAGTTGCTAGTTCAGAATCAGAATCAGGGGAACAACAACAACAACCCACCACCACCACCACCTGTTGACCACTTAGCCCGTTTTCTTAGGCTGAATCTGCCGGTGTTTTCCAGTAGCACCGAGCCGATAGTAGCAGACGATTGGCTCCGCAAGATATCTAGGGAGTTGACCACAGCAGGATGCACAGATGTGGAGAAGGTGAAGTTTGCCGCACACCAGTTAGAAGGACCCGCAGCATCTTGGTGGGAGAATTTCACAGCCACCTTCCCAGTCGACACTGTCACATGGGACCAGTTTCAGCAAGCTTTTCGTACTGCCCATGTTTCAGCAGGAGCAATGGCCATGAAGAAGCGTGAGTTTCGTAACTTGCGCCAAGGAGGACGGACAGTTGGCCAGTATGTGGAGGAGTTTAGTAAGATAGCACGTTATGCCCCAGATGACGTTGCTACAGATGCAGCTAAGCAGGAGAAATTCCTGGAAGGACTGAATGATGAGTTGAGTATGCAGTTGATGGTAGCCACCTTCAACAACTACCAGGAGTTGGTAGATCGTGCTCTTATGATTGAAGGGAAGCAGCAGCAAATTGAGAACCGCAAGAGGAAGTATGGACAAGGAAAGTATAATTCAGGAGCTCAGCAGAAGCCTCGTTTTACCCCTAGACCAGGAGGACATTTTCAGCATACCCATGGAGTTGGTAGCTCGCACAATCACAATGGCACCAAGAATGGTAATGGGAATGGAGGAAGTAATGGACAGAACCACAGCACCCCATCGACCCCAGCCAAGAAGGATTTGAGCCACGTCACTTGCTATAAGTGTTCGAAGTCAGGACATTATGCAAATGAATGTCCTGAAGGCCAAAACGGCAATGGAAGTTCTGGGAAGAAGCCGAACCCTTTCAATAGGGGACAGGTGAACCACGTTAATGTGGAGGAGGTTGAAGCTCAGCCCGATGCAGTAATAGGTAAGTTTTTGGTTAAGTCATTTACTGCACTCGTTCTTTTTGATACTGGTGCATCGCATTCATACATATCAAGGGGATTTGTGGATAAGTATAACCTACCAACCCAAGCCCTTAGGTCACCCATGTTAGTAACCTCGCCAAGAGCAGAGTATGTGGCAAGTTTATGGTGTGATCGGTTACCATTAAGGATTGGTAACTATGTTTTTCCCTCAGACCTAATAGTATTGGAATCTCAAGGATTGGATGTGATATTAGGCATGGATTGGTTATCAAAGTATAAAGGGAATATTGAGTGTGCTAGTAAGTCAATTTTGCTTACCACACCAGAAGGGAGAAGAATCGAGTATGTATCCCGGCATGTACCAAAAAGGACACAAGTGAATTGCCTAACAGGAGTTGTGCAGGAGGAAGTACCAGTGGTAAAGGATTTTCCAGATGTATTTCCCGAAGAGTTGCCAGGCATGCCACCGGATAGAGACATTGAGTTTTTGATTGAGCTTTTGCCAGGCACTGGGCCAATATCGAAGAGACCATATAGTATGCCAGCAAAAGATTTGGTGGAAATTAAGAAGAAGATTAAGGAGTTACTGGATAAGGGATATATTCGCCCAAGTTCTTCGCCTTGGGGATCACCAGTACTTCTAGTGGAAAAGAAGGATGGATCGTTAAGGATGGTTGTTGACTATCGAGGATTGAACGAAGTAACGATCAAGAACAAGTACCCACTACCAATGATCAATGATCTGTTTGATCGATTGCAAGGAGCTAAAGTGTTTTCCAAGATCGACTTGCGATCAGGATACCACCAGTTGAAGATTCGAGAACAGGATATTCCTAAGACAGCATTCACCACAAGATATGGACTATATGAGTATACCGTTATGTCATTTGGACTGACTAACGCACCTGCCTATTTTATGAACATGATGAACAAAGTGTTTATGGAATTTTTGGATAAGTTCGTCGTAGTGTTCATTGATGATATCCTGGTTTATTCAAAGAATGAAGATGAGCATAAGGAGCATTTGCGTTTGGTACTTGGAAAGCTCAGAGAACATCAGTTATATGCCAAATTCAACAAATGTGAGTTTTGGTTGAAGGAAGTAGGATTCCTCGGACATGTTATATCTGGAGAAGGTATAGTAGTAGATCCCGCTAAAGTTGAAACCGTGACCAAGTGGGAAGCACCAACAACAGTTGGAGAGATCCGGAGTTTTCTTGGACTCGCAGGATACTACTGGAGATTTATTGAGAATTTCTCAAAGATTGCAAAGCCTATGACGGAGTTGCTGAAGAAGGATACTAAGTTCAAATGGACCGAGGAGTGTGAGGAAAGTTTCCAGGAGTTGAAGAAACATTTGGTGACCTCACCAATGTTGATTTTGCCAGATCAAACCCAGGATTATGAGGTGTATTGCGACGCTTCACGTCGAGGACTTGGAGCAGTGCTTATGCAGGAAGGGAGAGTTGTTTCGTATGCTTCACGACAACTGAAGCCCCACGAATTGAATTACGCTACGCATGATTTGGAGTTAGCAGCCGTAGTGCATGCATTGAAGACATGGAGACATTTCCTCATTGGAAATCATTGTGAGGTGTACACGGATCATAAGAGTTTGAAGTACATTTTCACGCAGAAGGAGTTGAATCTCAGACAAAGGAGATGGTTGGAGCTTATCAAGGATTATGATATGAAATTGCATTATCATCCCGGGAAGGCTAATGTAGTAGCTGATGCATTAAGCCGCAAGAGCCATGTCAATACACTAATGACGGGAGTAATACCCAAGGAGTTAGCAAAAAATCTTCGTGAACTATGTGTGGAAATAGTTCCGAGAGGCTATGTAGCAGCACTAGAGATTCAATAACCTTTGATGGATAGAATCAGAGACGCTCAGAAAACGGACAAAGAGATTGCCGCCATAAAGGAGAAACTGAGCAAAGGAAAAGCTAAAGGATTTCGTGAGGATGAGCACGACACCCTATGGTTTGAAGACCGTGTTTACGTGCCCAATGACCCAGAGATCCGACAGTTGATTCTACAAGAGGCACATGACTCACTTTATTCGATTCACCCAGGAAATACCAAGATGTATTTGGATTTGAAGGATATTTTCTGGTGGACCGGAATGAAAAAGGATATTGCGGAGTATGTAGCAGTTTGTGATGTATGCCAGAGAGTAAAGGCAGAGCATCAGAAGCCAGCAGGATTGTTGCAACCATTGCCGATACCCGAATGGAAGTGGGATAAACTTGGTATGGATTTTATCACGGGATTGCCAAGGACTCGCTCAGGCTATGACTCAATTTGGGTTGTAGTTGATCGATTGACGAAGGTAGCACATTTCATCCCAGTAAAGACCACTTACACCAGTGCTAAGTTGGCAAAGATATACATGACCAGGATTGTATGTTTGCATGGAGTTCCGAGGAGTATTGTATTAGATAGAGGAACCCAGTTTACCTCAAAGTTCTGGAAGCAGTTGCATGAGACTTTGGGTACCAGGTTAGAATTTAGTACAGCTTTTCATCCTCAGACAGATGGACAGACTGAGAGAGTCAATCAGATTTTGGAGGATATGCTGAGAGCTTGTGCGCTAGATTATGGATCTAGTTGGGACGATAATTTGCCATATGCAGAGTTTTCTTACAATAATAGCTATCAGACCAGTTTGAAGATGACACCTTTCGAGGCTTTGTACGGAAGGAGGTGCAGGACACCGTTGTCATGGGACGAAGTTGGAGACCGCCAGTTGTTTGGACCAGATCTGATCAAAGAGTCTGAACAGAAAGTGAAGTTGATTCGCGATAGGCTCAAGGTAGCCCAGTCCAGGCAGAAGAGCTACGCAGATTCTAAACGCAAGGAGACAGTTTACGAAGTTGGAGATAGAGCTTATCTTCGAGTATCCCCACTTCGAGGGATTAAGCGCTTTGGAGTTAAGGGGAAGTTAGCGCCACGATTTGTAGGACCATATCGAGTTTTGGAGCGTATGGGAGAAGTGGCCTACAAGTTGGAATTGCCAGAAGGATTGGCCAGAGTGCATGATGTGTTTCACGTTTCTCAGTTGAAGAAGTGTCACGCGGAGATGGCTGACATACCTTTGAGAGACACAGTGCCATTAGAAGCAATTCAGTTGGATAACAATTTGACCTATGAGGAGAAACCAGTCAAGATCCTCGAGTTTGCCAGCCGAGTTACTCGTAGCAAGGTTATCAAGTTTTGCAAAGTTCAGTGGAGCCACCACACGGAGGATGAAGCCACCTGGGAGCGAGAGGAAGATTTGCTCAAAGACCACCCTCACCTATTTTCTAGCCAACCCGAATCTCGAGGGCGAGATTCATCTTAAGGGGGGTAGGTTTGTAACATCCCAAATTTTCAATTTGGAATGTTATACATTAGTTCATCATGCATATCATATTTTATTTTGCTTTTGGTTTTGATCCTAGAAAATCCTAAGCAACTCAAGGACCCACGGAGAGAGTTGGGGATTTCGTTATTTCATATTTGAGTTTTCTCAAATTATGTAAACAGGATCATTTGATTTTATTTATTTTATCATCAATTATTTCTATTACAAAAATATGAGAGAGGGGAATAAAATGACTTTCCCAAAATATAGAAATATTGAGGATTTAATAAAAAAATCAAATAAGTTTTATTTCGGAGTTTTTTGGTATTTTTATTTGAATTTAGGAAAAATGCGCGTTTTTCAAAGTTGTAGTTTGGGCCCAGATAAATGTTCACTTTATCAGGCTTGATTTTAGGAACCCGGCAAAATTTATTTCGTGATTTTTGGAGTCCGTTTAGTATTTCTTTTTAGTTTTCTTCCGAGCGGATTTATAAAAAAAAGAACGCGAACCGACTACGGGCCGTATTCGGCCCGGACTCCGCCGACTAAGGCTATAAAAGCCGCCGCCCCGGGGCCCGAAAGCCCAGCCGCCGCCGCCACCTAAACCCTAACCCTAGCCCCTGTCCCGCCGCCGCCCGCCGCCACCGCCCGCCGGAGTTGCGCGCCTTTCGAGGTTCGCCGCTGCCTCGTTTTCCGTGCAGTTTTCTTTTTTTTAAAAAAAATTCTGTTCGTCGTTTGTCTTTTTTCGTCGGATTTTCCGCGGTTATTTTCTGATCGCGATTTCTGATCCGATTTTCGTTTTAGTATAACTTTTCGCTCGTTTATCGGAATCAGGCGATTCAAGCGCCTGGAGTTTCGTCTCGAAACCCTCTTTACGAATAATCAACTTAAACAAGTTTTTGCTACTGTAAAATTTGCCCTAGATCCAGATTACCAGAACGAAGTTGTTTTCTTTCGCCGTTTGATTTCTTTCGCTTCGTTCGATTTGATTCTTTTTGCCAACCAGGGTTCTTAAGTTGAACTTTCTGGTTAGATCTCGTATTTGAGTTTTACCTGTGCATTAGATGAGTACTTATTGTATGCTTGTTGTTTGTATGCGATAGAATACCCGGAGTGCGTCACCTGTTACTTCGAATCTCTAGGTTTCGCGGATCATCAGCAAGGCAAGTAACACTTTGATCATACCTTTTCTGCAACCCAGTTTTATTGCATGATTAGGATCTAATTAAATCGTGGGATGGGAAGTAGATGAGGTAGTACCTATTACCTGTTTAATTATCAAACCTTTGGGAGTTACTTCTACGTTTGCTTATTATGCCATGCTATGCTAGTAGACGTGGATTGGGTGAGTGATATCCATGACAGATGTGAGATTGTTAATTAATGGTTTATCTAAGGTGGCAACCTAAACACACATCTGGGTGGATTGAGGCAGCTAGGTATTCCAGGACTTGCCTGTTTTTCTTTTGGACCGCCACCCAGGCTCAAAGGGATCATGAGATTATTCATACTAGAAACTTCCGTGTGCAGCCACAAGCCATTATGGGCTCTGGCATAGTTGACTAAGTTGTGCGAACTCTTACAGTGGTAGACTAGCAGATGTAGGGGATGTAGGTGGTACGGTCTACCCGATCGTAAGGTGCTAGCGCTTCTGAAAGACTATGTCTCGGTCATCCGTCTTCTCAAACACCATGTAGTGCGAGAAAACAAACGGAGGCGATCGAGTCTTGTGGGGAAAAGTGCGCAAACCTCTGCAGAGTGTAATAAACTAATCATGGTTAGCCGTGTCCCCGGTTATGGACATCTTGAGTATCTAGTACCTGGATTTTCATGTGAATCTCAACATGTTACTCTAAATTAATTTTTGATGGGTTTTAATGATGTTACTTTAATTGGGATTGAGAATGCTGTCAACCATTCTCAATGTTTCACAACCACCATGATAGTAATTAACTTTATTCCTTTGAAGTAGGGAAAAATTGGCTTTACGCAAAAACAGTAACCATAGAGCTTTCCACCAGCCAAATATGCATATAGTATAGCTGTTGCATTCCATTACTCTCTATGTGTTACCTTGCCAGCATATTCCATGTGCTGACCCGTTTTCGGGCTGCAACGTTAATGTTGCAGACTTTTCAGATGACGATTAAGGAGTTTTAGGTCGTGGTTCTATACTCAGTGATGCCGTTGGAGTTGATGGACTCACTTATCTTCCAAGCCTTCCGCTGTTATCGTTACTAGATGGCCTTAAGCCATATTTATTGTAATAAGTTCTCTTTTGAGACACTCGATGTAATAAGTGTGTGATTGCTACTCTGCTATAAATCCTCCGAGTACTGTGTGGTGTCAGCATTACTGATCCAGGGATGACACCGGAGCACAGAGATCAGACTGTTTGAGGTCTGGTCGCTACAGTCCATTGATGTCGGCCTTGGTGTGGAATATGTGGCATCTTTGGTCTTCTTCTTGGTGATCTTGGAGAGTCAAAACCTTGGAAACAACAAGGGCGGGACTTGAATCTTCATCTCAAAAGACTTGTTCTTCTTCATTGTTCACTTGGCGGTGCATGGAGACTTGCTCAAGGGCTTCCAATTCGCCTTCACTCATGGACTCATAAGTTCCATCGTTGTTGAAGATCATGGTTCGCTTGTTGGTGCACTCATAGGACTTATGGCCTCGGCCTCCGCAAGTGAAACACTTGAAGGAACTCATCTTGACAGTCTCATCGGTTGGGGTTGATGATGATGAAGCTCTTGGCTTGAAGTTGCTCGTAGTAGGATGGCTTGTAGTGGACAAAACTTTCTTGGAATTTGACTTGTCGATGTTGGTAGTAGAAGGCTTTGTAGTCGGTGTTGGAGTCATTGAAGCTTGATTGTTGGAGAAGCCGTAGGACTTGGATGAGAACTTGGCATGCTTGAAATCATCTTGCACTTGGCGTTTCTCTTTGGTAGCTTGGTGCACTAGCTCGATGAGATTTGAGTATGGTTGGAAGTCGGCGATCTTCTTGATGGGAAGATTGAGTCCATTCAAGAAACGTGCCATTGTTTGCTCGTCATCTTCCGTGACATTGGCTCTCATCATTGCAATCTCCATCTCCTTGTAGTACTCTTCAATGCTCTTGGTTCCTTGCCTGAGTTGTTTGAGTTTCTTGAAGAGGTCGCGGTTGTAGTAGGTAGGTACGAAGCGTGCTCTCCTGACATCCTTCATTTGTGCCCAAGTAGTGATGGGTGTTTCACCTTTTGCCTCGCGGCGCTCTATGATTTGTTCCCAACAAATGAGGACATAGTCTTGGAACTCAAGGGATGCCATTGCGATCTTCTTCTCTTCTTCATAATTGTGCAAACGGAAGATCTTGTCAACTTTCAATGCCCATGAAAGGTACTCTTCGGGATCGTTGCTTCCGTTGAACTTGGGCATGGTGAACTTGAGCTTGCCATAGCATTGCTCTTCATTGTGTTGGGGTCGGGGATGATGACGCCCATGTTGTTGATGATTGTTCAACTCGTGGTGCTCTTGGCGCGGAGGGTTGTCATCCTCATGTTGTTCTTGTCGTGGAGGATCTCCATTGTCTTCATGCTCTGGATTGACTTGTTGTTCTTGGCGAGCTTGTGGATGAGCTTGTCTAGCTCGAGGAGGAACTTGACGATGCACTAGAGCTTGAAATCTTCGTTCTTGAATTTCTTCACGCAGTGCTTCCTCTTGTTGACGGGCTTGTCGGCCTCGGTCGGCTACAGCTCGACTTGAATCGCGTAGAGCTTGTTGCGCCGCAAGTGCTTGAGCATCACGGATTTGTTGTTATTGACGTTGTGCCTCGGCATCTTGAGCATTTTGGTGTAGACGCGCTCACTCTTCGTCTTCATGTTGGCGTTGTCGTTGCCGTTCTCGTGCTAGCACAAAGGCCTCTTGGGTTTGACGTTGTCGGTGCTCTTGCGAGTCGGTGTCGCATAGAGGATTGAGGCTTGCTTGACGCTCGTTGCACGCGGCATGGCGAAGAGTGTTCGATGTCGGTGTACTTGAGACGGAGAGGGTGAAGTCGGAGTGGCGGCTTGAACGGGTCCTTCTTGAAGTGGAATAAGAGCGGTTGAGCAACAAAGCGCGAATCTCGTCCATCCTTGCATCATTCTCTTGCTTGTGATCATCGAGCTTGTGGTCGAAGTAGTCCCTTGTACGTTGCTCGGAAAGTCGCAAGTCGGTGGCAAGGTTGTCGATGTGTTCACTCATAGCTTGTTGCTCTTGATGCAAAGCACGTTGTGCACCAAAGAGGTGACTCTTGGTGACGATGGAGTTCATGTCGTCGTCTTGCTCCATGAAGAATGGGTTGGTAGAAGTACTTGGCCTATCCATCATTCCAAGACAAATGTGAGTGGTAGAAAGAGAAGAACAAGTACCAAATGTACCATGACCGAAGTTGAAAGTGGATCGAGGATCACTCCAATCTAGGACAAGGAAATAGCACAATTGGTACTAGCTCTTGTCGGTTTCTCACACCTACACAAGTAAGAGCTTTTTGTGGAGCTTGGTTAGGATGGTGGCATAAAATTTGATGCAATTGTAAGTGAGCTTCAATAATGTTGGAAAAGATTCGCAAGATGCGATGTAACAAGTAGACCAAGCATATAAGGTACACGGAAACACACACGCAAAAAGATAAGTGGGGTCGTGCAACCAAGGGTGATCCAAAATGTGGAATCCACAAAAATGCTCTTGTTGCACAACACTAGAGAGACACTAGCACGATTGCACAATTGGCGGATACAAGAACTTGTGCACAACCTACTTAGCAAAAATGCAACGACTTCTATCCCAAGTATGCTCTATGCAAGGTGTTGCTTTGATATGATCCAAGATGATCGAGTATGACAATCTTAATGTTGTATGATGCTATGGTTCTTGCTTAAAAGCTCTTTGCTTATCTTTCCTCTTTGCTTAAAAGATTGTTTGGCTCTTTGATGTTTGATCTCTTTTCTCATGCAATGCTTGACGAACCGATATAGCAAGGGAGTATGCGATGACAACTTTGTGACACAAGAGATACCAATATATGCAACAATGATATATGGATGCTATGGGAAGTATGATCACTAATGGGCACAAGTCTCGTTGCCGGCCGAAACACAAAAGGATACGGTACCGCAACTCAAATTCTCAAACCTCGAAGTAGCAAATGTGTCGGAGAGTGAAACGGTCCAAAATGGTTGGGTTATGCAGAAGTGGTGGAGGTATGCGGAAGTATATGTGGTCTATGGTGGGCACCGGAACAAAATTTGGTGAAAAATGGATGGAAAACGGGGTGGTGCATGGAGATGTTGCTACCAGGGGTCAAATGTCCGGGTGGAAGGCCGGATGTGTGGGCTTGACGGGCCGGATGTCCGGGCTCTGGATCCGGGGACGAACGGGATGAACACCGCGTGGAGAGGTTAAATCCGGGCGAAATTCGGAGGAATTTGTGGATGGAAATTGGGGGGAAATGGATGGGAAGCTAGATCCACTCAAAACAAAGAAAATCCACGGATCCAAACCAACAAAATCTCAACACACCAACAAATCACAAAAAAAAATTTCGGCTATTTTTGGTGGGGAATTTTTGAATTAGGACGAAAAACAACAAAACAAGGCTAGAAACACAATGGGGAGGCTCCGAAATCGTGATCAACTTGGCTCTTGATACCAAGATGATGTAGGGTAGAACCCTAATCGACCGATCTTTCACGAAAGGAGCGGAATCCCGTGAAGAACACGAGGAACACAAAGGGGAAAATGAGAGAAACACAAGGGGAAACGAAGAGGAACACTCAAACCAACATGAATAAGTCACACATGTGCTAGATCCTCGGGTACATAAAGTAAGATACACGATCCACGATCAACTAGGGACGATACACGGTAACCGGTTCTTCTCCGTGAGGAGGTCTTGATGTTCTTCCCTAAAGAGGGGTCTTGAATCCGCTTGTGGGATCTTCTCCGTAGGAGGCACGAATCTCCGAGGAGAAGGTAACCAAGTGGATGAGCAAAGCTCTCACACGAAATATGAGTAAATCCTTTGCTAACCATAGAAAGTTGGGCGAGGTGGAGTATATATAGTCTAGGGGGGAGAAGGGATACACGGGCCTCGGCCCTTCACTATGCGCAGACACGGGAGGCCGGATGTCCGAGCTGGGGGCCGGATGTCTGGGCTGGAGTGGTGACATTGGTTGCTCTCGGGTTCGGAGGGGACGGATTTCCGGGCTGGTGGCCGGATGTCCGGGGGCTCGGGAGAGGCCGGATGTCCAGGCTGTCGGGGCCAGATGTCCGGGGCCTGTAGCTTCGGGCGGCTGTGCTGCTGTAGTGGATGACGCTCCAGGGGCCAGATGTCAGGGGCCTGGGAGATGCTCTTGGCTCCTTCCGTTGGTTCTCCTCATCCGTGGACTTGCAGACTTGTACATCCTCATGCGCATCTTTGGGAGGGCCCTCTTGGTGCCTAATCATGCACAACACCTCGGACTTTGGTAGTAGCCATGTCTCATGCATAGAAAGTGGAAGTTCGGAGAGGAGTTAGTTCACCTTATCTTCGATAGCCTTGGCCCGGGCTCGTGTCATTGCTCCAAGTGGTGTCGTCGGAGGTGTAGGTGCGTCCATGGGGATGATCTTGGGATGCTCCGCATCACTGACCCTGTCAACCATAAGAATGGAGTACATGAGTTTTGATGGAGCTGTAACCATGTTTCTAAGGGTGGTAGCACCCCAGACATTCATGGAAATCGATGGACTTTCGAGGAAACCCCGAAGCTAACCTATTTCTTGCTAGCCTCTCCGAATCTCGAGGGCGAGATTCATTTTAAGGGTGGTAGGTTTGTAACATCCCAAAATTCTAAATTTTGGAACGTTATATTAATTAAGTAATATTGATTGCTTGTGTGATTTCTGGTGTGAAATAGAGTGGAAATTGAAACTTTTGAAAGTTGAATGAGAGGGAATAAAATGACTTCCCCAAAACTTTCACCTTGCATTTATGATCTCCATGAATTCAACTTAATTTCATCACAAAACCGTGTAGTGAAGATGATATGACTTCTTCCATTTAAATAAATGAAAAGGGTTTGAAAAGATTTGAATTCCATTTGGAACTATTTCAAATTCGGAAACTTTATGCAACTCAATGAATTTCATGAGAGAAGATAAAATGACTTCTTCAAATGCTAAGAAAGAGAGTTGGATGTTTCAAAGAATGAAATTGAAAGTACTTTGAAGTTATTTTGAAACACATTTTTCTATTTGGAGATATTTGGTTCTTATTCAAATTATTTTTCTCCAAGAATAAAATATATGGAAAATAGGGTAAAATGATTCCCTACAGTAGAAAATTGGTGAAAAATGAGTTTGAAATTATTTTAGTATTTTAAAATATTTTTATTTGGTTTTTAAAGTAACCAGTAGTACTGTTTGGTTTATTTAAATTTTTGCGGAATTTATTTGCCGCTGAAAATATGTTCATGTTTTGGGAAATACTCCCTCCGTTTCTTTTTAGTCCGCATATAAGATTTGGTCAAAGTCAAGCTTTGTAGAGTTTGACTAACTTTATATTAAAAAAATATAAATATTCATAATATGAAATCAATATTATCAGATGCACCATCAAATGTATTTTCATACTATGTAGTTTTAGTATTGTAGATGTTCATATTTTTTTATATAAATTTGGTCAAACTTTGTGTAGTTTGACTTTGACCAAATCTTATATGCGAAGTAAAAAGAAACGGAGGGATTATTTTGATGAAAATTTTGATATATAATATGCCTATATAAAATTTTATTTTATTTTCGTTATTCAATTTTCATTTTTGTTTCTATTTAAAAAAATGTGCGTGCGGCTCATAATTATTTGTCGCCCACATGCGCAACATAGTAGACAGACCGGCCCGTATTTTTATTTTCTCTTTTTATTTTCGTTAAGGTTTACAATTGTTTTTGAAAAATAAAAAATTTCAGGAAAGAAAAATATAAGTGCGTGCGCGTGGCCGGCCGAACCTTTTGGCCCATGGCGCACCTCTTCTCTCTTTTCTATATTTCGTGTATGTTTAGTCCCAGATTGCCTAGCCTTTGACCCCTAAGAGCACCTCTAGCAGAGCCCGCAAAACACGCAAACCCGCAAAATTCCGGCGAGTATGCGGGCTTGACCCATTTTTCCGGCTAGAACAAAGCCCGCATACTCGCCCGGCCCGCAAATTTTTTTGCCGCGGCCCGCAAACCGCATTCCCCGACTATTATAACTGCGGTTCCGTGACTCGTTTGCGGGTCCAAACCCTATCCCTCGCTGCCGCCGATCCACACGATTCCCCTTCCCCATCTCCACATTTCTTGCCGCCGGTGACCACCCGCCCCGCCTCCAGCCGCCATGTGGGGCCGAATGTGGAGCTCCGGACGTGGCTCCGGGAGCAGATCCGGCGGCGGAAGTGACCCAGAGCGCGAGCGGCGCGTCCCGTCCGACGCCGCAGGGAAGCGCGGGGCCCGAAAATGCACCAACTGCGGCCTGTCACCGCCGACGAGCTTCCAGCAGAGCGAGACAACGGAGTATGACCGTCGGCGCGCGTCCTTCTCCTCCGCGAGGTCCTCATATGCCGGGAGCTCCTCCTCCTCCTGCGCAGGCCTTCTCCCCGTGAAGAGGGAGTGGTCGGAGGATGAGGAGGAGCCGGAGGAGCCGGACACGTTCGCCTTCGTACCCGTGAAGGAAGAGCCCGAGGACCTGCTCCGCTCGGCCGCCATGGAGTCATCGGGTCGGAAGACGACGTCGCCGATGTCGACGCAATTGCGCCCGCCATCACCAAGCAGAGCGTGCGCGAGGAGGCAGAGCGCCGGCGCCACGCTGAGGAGCTCGAAGACCTCTAGTGGCGGCAGGCAGTTGCCGCCAACCTCGCCACCAAGGAGATGGCCGAGGAGTGGTGCGGCATGTGAGCGGAGCAGGTGGCGAAGTACGTCGACCTATGCAGCTCCGGCGAGGAGGATCGAGTGTCCGGCTCCTCCATGACGTCGTCCATTTTGCGCGACCTCGCCGCTGTCAGATCCGACCCGTCTAGTACTAGTTTAACATAGTATGTAGTATAACTATGCTTGTAGTTTGTTGATCATGTGATGAACTATGTAGTATGTGATGAACTATGTTTGTGCAATTTCTCCCGCGAAAGTGTTTTTTAAAATTGTGCAGGTTTAGATATGGTTTTTGTTCGGCCGCGCTAGTTTTCGACCCACAAACGCGATCTTCGTGGAACCACAAACGTGTTTTGCGGGTCAAATTTTTGCGGGGTCTGCTAGAGTTGTTCTAAACCTCTTTTCCACCTAGAAATATAGACCCATAGAGCCTCCAAAAATCATCTGATTCGGGTTAAATCAATATTTTGGTTTGACAAGATTCACTAAAGAAAAATATATTTCTTCTCTCCGGCGGGACTTCTGAAAGTTGTCTCTTCTCTCTGAAGTCGTCTTTTCTCTACCTTATAAAGGTATCTTTCTTCATATTTTTTATATACTTCCGTAGCTTATTATTTCTAGACTAGTACGATAGAATAATTAGATTATCAATTAGTCTCTGTATTTACACTTTAGGCATAGAAATCTTTTAGCTATAGTTCTTTTTCTTCCGTAAAATAGCTTGGCCCTGATTTTTGAAATAGCCATAACTTTTTACTCGTTCATCCAAATTAGATAAAACCAATGCCTACATTTTCGTCTTGATTCCACCTATCTAGTGAATCTATCAAATAAACTTTTTGCAACTGTCAAATTTCAAAATTTGTTCAGATTCATATTCAATTTTTTATCATATCTTTTTATCCGTATCTCTGTTTCCGATGAACCCAACTGCATGGGATTTGTATTGAAGTATCTTTCCCTTCGCACAATTAGTGTCATCTTTCCAACATATAATTCTTTTTATCCATAGCTCTGTTTCTGATGAATCCAACTGCATCGGATTCGTATTGAAGTAATCTTTCCCTTCGCACAATTAGTGTCATCTTTCCAACATATAATTTTGATCCTAGCCAGTTACTCTACTAGTCCACCAAAGAGTTGTTACACAACATTCTAAGCAGATTCAATGCTACGTTGAATTACTTGATCCGTTATTTTCAATCTAGTAATTCTTTTTCCTACATATTCATATTGACTTCCTACATCCAGTAGCATCATTAGTTTCAACTTTTGATCTTTTCAATTTTGAACGATTCAGAATTTGAACTCGAAGCTTCACTTGATCATATCTTGTAAACTATAGCGCTTTTTTGATTGATTCTTTTTTCAAATTGAATCCCTAGGCGCAATCTAACATCTTGAGTCATCACCACAATTTTTCACCGAAATTAGTATCTAATCTTGCAAAATAATTTGAGTTGGTTCTTTTGGAGTTTTTCCAATGTTTCTTTGCCTTCTCTTTTGGATCTTTGAGTGATTGCTTATGTGTGGTTATAATTGCTTTCTCATGATAGATTGAATGGAGTGTGACGAGTAGATCTATCCGGTATTATGAGTGCGAAGAATCTTTATCAACAGTACAAGGCAAGTTCACACTTTGATCATACTTTTCCTATACCCAGTTTTACTTGCATTAGATACACCCCTCAAATATTGCATGAGTAGGAGTGGGAATATTTGGTTATTGCTATGTAGTTCATGAGGTAGGAACCTATGATCCTTGAAACACCCTGGGATTACTCGTTATGTTCTATATTGCTTAGCCATGCTCGTAGACGGGGATTGGTATTTGAGATTCATGCAAGATGAGAGAGATATAATTATTAAGGGTAACTTTAAGGTGGCAACATTAACACACATCTGGGTGGATTGGTTGCGGGCACCTGGGGAATCCAGTGTTTTCCTAGGAGAACCCGGGGTATCTGTGTGATCATCCTATGGAATACCACCCTGGCTCAAAGGGATCATAAGATTATCCATGCTAGAAACTTCCGTGTGTAGTCACAAGCCATTATGGGCTCTGGCATAGTTAAGTAAGTTGTGGGAAACCTTTCCATGATAGGATATCAGATGTAGGGGGATTGTAGGTGTACTGGTCTATCTATCGGTTAAGGGAACCTCTTCAGAAAGATTATGTCTCGATCATCCGGTTCTCAAATATCAGGCAGTGCGAGAAATTCAATGAAGGAGATCGAGTCTTGTGGGGAAAGTGTGCAATCCTCTACAGAGTGTACAAACTAATCATGATTAGCTGTGTCCCCGGTTATGGACATTTTGAGTATCTGGTATTTGAATTATCGGTTGATCTCATCACTCTATTTAATGAAATTGTTGGGTTATTAATGATGTGGTGACTTTTGGGATTGAGTTGGGGTTACCTTCTCAATATGGGTAATTTAACTTGGTAGTAAATAAAATTTATTCCTTTGTTGTAGGGACAAAAATTGGCTTTATGCAAAATTAAATTTAGAGCCTCCACCAGCCGAATATGCATGTAGAGATAGATATTCTCCTTATTATTCTACGGTGTGAAATTTCCAGTACATTCAATGTACTGACCTACATGGCTGCAACATCTCATGTTGCTGGATTCTTACGACGAGTAAGTGATACGTTAGGCTTACGATGGCTACACTCAACTTTGTCGTTGGTGTTGTTGGGACTCCACAACTTTGTTGTTACTTCCACTATATGGATTGAGGTAATAGTGTTTACGTTACTTTATACATGTGACTTACCTCTGTTATAAATCCTCGTGTACTGTGTGTGTAAGCATACTGATCCAGGGATGACACTTAAGCACAAAGACTTTGATCCATTCGGGTTGGGTCGCTACAAGCAAGGAAAAATAGGAGGGGGCATTGGATCTCCTTGCCTGACTCCTTTGCACTTGAACTGCTTCCCAGGCACACCATTTAAAAGGACAAAAGAAGTTTCAGTTGAGAGCACCTGCATTAGCCAGCCAATCCATTTGGCATTAAAACCTTTGAGTTTCATAATCTCAACAATGGCCTCATGCTCAATTGAGTCAAAAGCTTTTTCAATAGCTTCGGTATTAAGATGGGTCTCTTAGATTGGTGACACTGATGAAGATATTCAAGTGTCCAACCAATCCGGTCCTGGATTGTCCTGGTTTTAATGAAACCATATTGATTTTTGTGGATGTAGAGCATGATTAACTCCTGGAATCTGTTTGCAACCATTTTGGACAGGAACTTTACTCACATACCTGTGAGAGACATTGGCCTAAAATTCCCCACAGCCTCATGAGATAATTTTTAGGGACCAGAGTGATGTAGGAACCATTGATATTTTCTAGCTGGGCCTTTCCATCATAAAAATCCTGGGCTAGAGCATAAAATTCCTTGCAAATAATATGCCACATTTTTTGAAAAAATAGACCATTGAAGCCATTTGGTCCAGGAGCTTTATCCACTAGCATATGCTTGACCACATTATCCATCTCTTCAACAGTGAATGGTTTAGTTACTGCCTCTAGACCAGGCATAGGCTGTAGCAGGGATTTCTGGTCAAAACCCATATTAATACCGTTAGAGGTGCCCATTCTTGCTTTGAAAGCAGCCAAAATAACACCCTCCATTTGGGAGTGGTCAGAAATGACAGTGCCATCAGGTAACTTCAAGCTGGCAATAGAATTTCTTCTAAATCTCTTAGTGGCCATTGCATGAAAAAACTTAGTGTTCTTCTCTCCCACTTTAATGTGCCTGATGGTACATCTCTTCTTCCAATATAAGAACTGTAGATGTAACAAATGTTCCACATGCAACTTAGCAATCTTCCTGAAGTTAAACTCTTGCCTGAACAAGGACCTTAATTCCTCTAGCTTATCATGGAAAATAATTATATTGTGGCATTTAGCTATAAGCAGTTTTAACTTTGAAATATCCAGCTTCCACTTACTCAAATCCCGCCTTAAAGTTTTCAACTTATCAGCAATGACAACAGTACTGTGAGATTTATCAGAAGGTTTAGCCCAAGATTCCTCCACACATTCAAAAAAACCATCCATCTTCACCCAATAATTTTCAAACCTGAAGGTTTTACAATTTGGCATGTTGGTCTTAATCACAACCACATATGGAACATGATCTGGTATTTTCCTAGCCAAAGGCAAAACCTTAGTCATAGGGTAGCTAGAGATCGAGTTAGAAGAAGTGAAGAACCAGTCCAATTGCTCCAACAGATGGAAATCTTGCATGTTAGACCAAGTGAATGATCTCCCTTTGAGGGGGAGTTCTAAAAGACCCAAATGACCAATTATTTCATTGAAAATGAAAATGTCATTAATATCTCCCCCAGGCAGGTTTCTATTATCCATGGATTTTATAAAATTGAAGTCACCAATGATCATCCAGTTTTCATCCACAAGAATATCAATGTTATAAAGCCAGTTCACAAAATTATCTCTAGATTCACCTTGGCAAGGACCATAAACAGACACTAGATTCCATTGCTCATTATTTTTCCTAGAAGTGAAATTAACGGTGACAACAAAAGTTTGAACATCCACCAACAGCCCATAAAGAACTACAGAATTCCAAACAACTAGGATCCCACCAGACGCACCCACAGAAGGTGCAAAAGCAAAAGTGTCAAACTATTTAGGGAAAAGGATTTTATCTCTCTAACATCAAAGCTCATGCACTTGGTCTCCTGGAAACAAGCGACCACACATTTACTTTCAATAATTTTCTGCCTAACAGCACGTTTCCTATCAGGAGAGTTCAACCCTCTCACATTCAAGCATAAAATAGACCAACTCTTAAAGTTTTTTCTACTCATTAAAAAACTGAGACAATAAGGAGTAGAAGAACACTACATAATAGTGTCTTAAGGAGCATAAACATAGCAGGCAGCCAGGCATAGACTCAGAATTATTACAAATCCCAACAAGTTCAAAGCAGAGTAGTTCACAGACATAAAAACCAAAATAAACAGCCAAATTATGGACTTACCAAACCCAACATAACATGGAGGGATCGATCATCAGAAGCCTGGTCTTTGTCATCGTTTAGATTGGCCATAAGCCTTTCCACAGTTAGCTTCTCAGCAGGAATTCCCAGGTGCAGACCCACTTCTTGGAGATCTCTGACGGGCGTAGGCGGTGGAACATCTCCAACACCATGAGATTCACCAGCAGGCTGGTCTTCTCCATTGGCTTGCTGTGAGGCTTCTTCTTCTTGTGGTGCTGCTGCAATTCTTGGAAGACGGGCTTAAAACCATCACGCTTCACTAAACCCCGAGTGCAGCACCGAACAGAGGTCTCCACAACAGGAGTGGGGGCCATGGTCTTGCGGCGCCTGGTCTTCTTCTTGTCATACTGTGCTTCAAAAGTAAATGAGGCGTCAGTCCCGGGTGGAGAGGGCACTCACATGATATGTGTCTTTTGTGTTTATTTTTTTATTTTCCTTTATGCACCATGCTAGTATGAGATAGTAGAATACTCTTTGTGCTTCACTTAAATCTTTTGAGTTGAAATATCTGAACCATTAAGTGTAGGTAGCACTCAGTACACAGCAAACCCTAATGACAGTCCTGCCTAATGACTAATGAATCAATTAGAAAATGGGTGATGGGGAGTGGCTACTGAGTGTTGACGATGTATATCAGGATAAATTGGCTTGGCTTAGTGGGTGATGCACGCCTGAGCCCTGAACGGACTGGGAAGGTAGGAACGGCGGCGCGCCCGGGCAGCGGTGACATCGTTGGGAGAGCGGCTCCTGACCTCCTGTTAGTCCGGTGTGTCCTCCTAAAGTCATTCCGTCCGGGGACGACAAGTCACCGGCGAGGCAGGTGGCTGGGGGTGAGTAGAGGTCGGAAGTGCAGCAGAACAGAGGGGAATCGGGGTCTAGGCCGACCGAAAATCCTAGGGTGGGCCAGGGCCCACCTTGACCACCCTGTAGATCCACCCCAGCGGCGTACATGCATTTCGAAATTAAACTATGAACATTTAGCTAACCAATTAAATGACTCTGTTTTAATAATATCATATTTGGATTTGAACAACTAAGCTTGTTTACATTGATGGGTGGATTAGTGCTATTATGACACGAAGCACGTAGGCTGATCATAAAAGGGGGAAAACCCTAAGCGTGATCAACTAAACCCTATTATGACTGTGCCATGGCAGATTTGAAGCTGCAAACCGTAGAAATGCTACTTAACAACCATTGTTTGCTTCGAACTAAGAATTGAGATTCTAAGAGCTCAAAAGAAAGTACAGTAGGCAAGTTCCTGGTTGAGATAAAAAAGTTGAGCCAATATGAAGTAGTACCACCTCTTTTGCAACACCATGTAGGCATCGGGGGGGGGGGTGATGGCCATCGGTGGCGTGGAAGCAGATCTATGATGGTAGACGGGTGCATCAGGGGACAAATCCCATTGCGGTGGACGAGAAGGTCGTCGGAGCTGCCCCGGCAAGGAGGACGACGACGCTGATGAAGCGAGAGGATGCGATGCAAGGCTCCTAGTTCATTGCCGTGGATGAGAAACGTCCATCTCTAGAAGGGGACAACGCAGCCTTGGTAGGCGCTCCAGCATGGTGGAGGACGTCAACGATGGATGGGGTGGTGGACGAAGGCTGGTGTGGGGATGGTGTTTGAGCGCAGATGGTGTATGAATGGGAAAATGGAGGGAGAGGTACGGGGAACCATGTTTTTGGGACGCGCCATGTTTTGCCGCCCACCGTGTATGAATGGGGAAATGGGGGGAGAGATCGAGGTCTTTTGGACGAGCTTGAATCAAATGTGTTTTGCCGCCCATGTTTGGCGCCCACTGTGTCTCAATGGGCTCGGAGGCGATCGTGTCATGTCTAACTGAAGTTACTAACCTACCCCTATTAAGAGTAGTGGAAATCAGGCCGATGGATTGTCCGTGTAAGGGGTAGACAGTAATTTCCATCTCACAAACACTGGCTTCGGGTGGCTGACGTGGGAGTGGATGTTTTACCGCTTCTTTCAAATTTTGGGACAATAAGCATTCACGTTTACCCTGGCAACTAAATATGAATCCATTTTATATTCTTATATGAATCTTTATAAATCATTCTATGTTTTTTATATATCTACAAAAGCACAACAAAGATGTATTCCATTATCATATATGAATATGATTTACAAATGTCGATACTCGAATTCAGAAGGTAGAATCCAGTTTAACGTGAATTCGAATATTTGAAACCATTTTATGTCCAACTCAAGTGTAACATGTATGACACACGCAACATATAGTGTACTCCCATTTAGATATGTACACAAGCGATGTCTCAAGATTCAAAATACTGAGTCAAGCAACCAATAATGTACAAAACTAACATACATATAAATACTTATAGAGTATATGGATCAATAATATCAACTAACATACATAAGCCAGGCCGCTGTATTTTTTTGCTAGAAGAGCATAATTTTTTAGCAAAGCTAGTACAATATCTTGGCCATTTCAGATGCGTGCCACTTAAGGACCATCTATACTACTATTATAGCTGAATGCACATTTAGCCCGATTGGCATATTTGTAGGTCTGGCATAGCAATCAAAATGAAATGTCTTAGAGTCTTATCAATTAATACATACTCTTGCTAAAAAAATACAAACCAAAAACCCAAAAAAATTATTACATGATTTCTAAACAAACAGCGAACAGTTCCCCGCGCTGGGAAATACGATGAAAAAGGCGCCGGAGCCACTGCTGAAGGTATGGAAGACGAGGTTTGTTTTCTGGGACTTGGAGTACTGACACAAACTCGTCATGCCTCATTGCCTTGATCAAATGAATATCTGTAAGAATGTCCTTGAGAGCTTGCTTGCGACACTGATGAACATGCCGGATAAGACCAAGGATGGGCCGAAGGCAAGAAAAGACTTGCAAGATTTGAAAATCAGGGCAGATCTGCACATGTCGCCCCGTAAAAACTCAGAGGAGACAGAGACGGAGATGGAGGCACGGGAGAAGAAGGGTAAGAAGGTAAAGGAAGAGCATTATTGCCCCCCTTCTTGTTTCACCTTAAGTCTGGCTGAGATCGATCAATTCTTCAAGTGCCTTACCAGAATCAAAGTTAGTTCCGGTTACTATGGGAAGATAAGCAGATTTCTAGACACGAAGAAGAAAAGGTTCAATGGGACGAAGTCCCATGACTGGCATGTGATGATGACGCGGATACTACCTATTGCCCTTAGAGGGATAATGGACAAGCATGTCCATGACATGCTTATTGGTCTCTACAACTTTTTCGATGTCATCTCTCGAAAGTCGATCAGTGTGAAGCAGCTCTGAAGGCTACAGGAAGAGATCGTTGTGATACTAAATGAGCTTGAGATGTACTTCCCGCCCCCATTCTTTGACATCATGGTGCATCTGTGTGTCCATATTGTGGATGACATAATAGACTAGGGAACGTCATTCCTGCATAACATGATGTCGTTCGAGAGGATGAATGGGGTCATCAAAGGATTCGTTCGTAACATGTACCGTCCGGATGGAAGCATCGTCCAGGGCTATCTTAAATAGGAGTGCGTCTCTTTCTGCGAGAATTATCTATATGGCGGAGACCGGCCTGATGTTGGTTTGCCCGTTAAGAAGCACCTTGGGAGGCTCGAAGGAGAAGGTCACTCCAACGGTCGCAGGGAACTACATGTGGCCTACTCGGATCGATGCAACGACTTTGACACAACAATGAAGTGTCAAGACCTTGGAGACAACAAGAGCGGGACTCAAATCTTCCTCACAAAAGACTTGATCATCTTCATCTTCATTCTCTTGCCGGTGCATGGCCACTTGATCAAGGGCTTCCATTTTGCCTTCACTCATGGAGTCATATGTACCATTGTCGTTGAAGATCATGGTGCTCTTGTTGGTACACTCGAATGACTTGTGGCCTCGGCCGCCGCATGTGAAGCATTTGAAGGAACTTGTGTTGATGGTCTCATCAGTTCGAGTAAATGATGATGAAGCTCTCGGCTTGTGGTTGCTTGTAGTAGGAGGAGGATTTGAGGTTGTTGAAGTTTTCTTATAACTTGACTTGTCGCCGTTGCTTGTAGTAGGCTTGGTTGAGGTAGAAGGTGTTCTAGTTGTTGAAGCTTGGTTGTTGGAGAAACCATAGCTCTTGGATGAGAACTTGGCATATTTGAAATCATCTTGCACTTGACGTTCCGCCTTGATAGCTTGATGCACTAGCTTGATGAGGTTGGTGTAAGGATGGAAGTCGGCTATCTTCTTGATAGGATGGTTGAGTCCATTCAACAAACATGCCATAGTTTGCTCATCATCTTCCATGAAATTGCCTAGAAAAGTGAAGGAGGAGACATTTATATAGGCAAAGGGGATGAAGGGGTACATGGGCCTCGGCCCAAAGCACACACGCGGGTGGTGGTCCGGATGATCCGGATGGGCAGGATGATCCGGGCTTCAGGGACCCGGATGGTCCAGGAGGTGGTCCGGACGAGGCAAAGAGGCAGGTGGTGCCGACAGCGGCCTGTAAGTCCGGAGGGGGTCCGGATGATCCGGGACACATCCGGATGGTCCGGCTTCGGGGTGCAGCTTTGGGTGCTTTGGGTGGTCTCAGGTGGATTAGCCGAATCGTGCGGACCGGGGTCCGGATCCTACGGGCTCTGTCCCGATCATCCAGGACCTCGTACGGATTGTCCGGCCAGCCTGGGACTTGGCTGATTTCTTCTCTGTCTTCACGCATGTCTCCCTTCTTCGTTCCTCCTTGCTCCTTAGCTTCTCCATGGCTAACTCCTTGGTACATGAGTATGCATAATGTCTCCATTTGAGGTAGTAGCCATGTCTCATGTGCATCGAAGTGGAATGGTGAGAGGAGAGATGTCACCTCGGCTTCAAGAGCTCTTGCACGTGCTCGTGTCATGGGTCTGCTAGGTACTTGGTGAGACGATGATAGGTCAATGGGGATGACCTTGGGATGCTCCGCATCACATCAACAAAGGATCACGGGGAACCAACACCTCGGAAGCCATGGCTAGCTTGGCAAAAGGCCCATATGGGATAAGGAGGACACGAAACGTGAAGCCGCGGGTCTCCCAGACCCCTTCGCGAAGTTCACCAACCCCTTGGAACGTGACTTCATCAGGGGACGCTACAAGTGGGACAAGGAAAAGAAGGGATTTTTTACACAGACCCGATCACGAGGAAATTGATTAGAATACTAGTAATTACTCTTTTACCACCTTACACTTAGCTTCTGATCAAGTTGACTACACATTTGTAAACGGTTCACGTTCCTTCTGTAGGACAAACAACACAAGGTTGCAGCCGAAAGCCAGTCTTCATCGACGAGGCCCAAGTGGGACACCCCTCTCAACCAAGCCTTGAACGAACTTAAGGGACTCCCTTTGGACCAGCGGCTGCAATATGGATGTGTGCACGGTGCCGGAGACGGCGCCACATGGAAGGTCTTTTACAACGAGGGCCCAGAGGCCAAAAGGCACAAAAGGAAGTTCAGTCAGGCGGACATCGACAAGAAGGTGAAGCTTGCGTTCGAGAAAAGAGCAGCTGAGGACGCGAAAAAGCAGTCGAGGAGAAAAATGAGTTGCTACAGCTATAGATGCCTGCAGAAATGATTTCGCTACTAACTTGATATCGGCTATCATCAACTGGACAAAGGAAAATCCAGACAAGATGGTAGATGATTTCCCCATGCCCAACTTCATCGGGAGAAACTCGCTGAACATCACAACCGCAGCATCACCTGCTCACGTAACCGCGCCTGCTCCCGCATGCGCACCCGCTCATAGCAGCCTGTCCTTAGTCTCTGGCGTGCTAGGTTGGCCTTCGTATTAGGATGAGCTCGACGCCCTCACGGTAATTACATGTCGCACCAACATATATCTATAATATTCTATTTTCTTTTGCCTTTCGGATGTTTTACGTCGCAGACATGTCTTTGCAGGCTGATGAAACCATGTGCACCATACTCTACTTACTCAAAGGCCAGAAGGTGGACGTGGGAAAGGCGGTGATAACGAAGCCCTTGGAACTCACATTCCATGGCCAGCTGATGCCCGGTGGGCACTTCAGGGTTACCTTGTCAAGTGTGAAATCGGGGCATGAGGATTTGCCTCGTCAAGTACGGCGAGGTGGAGAGGACGACGAGACCCCGCCGTGGCTTGGAAACTGCAAGGGTTGGGTGCTGCTATGGCCGAAGAATCTTCTTCATCTAGAGCCGGTCGAGAGCACACCAATAACCACACATTAGCAAGCAAGTATGAACACCACCACCCTGCCTATGCAATTACCAGTGCCTGTAGTGCTGAGTGAGAGCGACGGACGATGCGAGGAAGGAGGTCCTATAGTGGCTATTGTAATCGCCCTCGTAGAACAAAGAATGGATGATGAGATGGACGAGCATGACCCTCTTCTGTTCCTCACTACAGGTGCCTATGATGATGAATTAGAAATGATGAGTCAGCCATATGATGACTCGGGCTATCAGCATGCTGATGAGGAGATGGATGATCTGCCCGGGCAGGAATGTCCTAGCAGGGTTGAACACAAGAAGTCTCTCTTCATGCAATCCTCATAGGACATGCCTGAAGATGTCGCCTCAACACAGGCTCAACTAGCCGAGGGTGGTACAGTGCTTAGACCTACAACACTGGGGCATGGGTTAAGGAAGGGTCTAGAAGGTCAACCCAAGAAAAAGGAGAGGAGAAGACCAGCAAAGAAAGGCTCTGTTGCCTACAAACAAGCCAAAGCACATAGCAGCCAGACGGTTTATTTTGAACAGCGTGTACCTGTCAAAGGTGCGGCCATGTTCCATGTCACGGGTTCAGTCGATGCTACCGCCGAAACCGCCGAAGGCTATATCAGGGGATCTCAGGAGACTGCATGACCATGTGTTGTCGACTGAGAAAACCCTACTAGCCTCGAAGGATCCAGGATATCCGACACACGCAACTCGTGTGCCTGACGGGAAGTGCTACGTCGACACACGGCCCGCCGAGGTGTTCTTCCTGTGGTTTGAGCATAACTTTGAGATGTTTCTGACCAGGCGGTTTGATTTTACAATCGTCCGCCTTTTTGCACTACATATGACCTCCGTCATGAAGAGAGAACAAGTCTCGCAAATATGTGTGGCGGATCCATACTACATGCATGAGTCCTTCAGTCTCGGTGACTTTGAGTCTATAACTGCTAGGGAGTACGACGAAAACTTTGTGATATAGAATAAGGACCAGGAAATTGTCCTCCTGCCTTGTCATCCAATGTAAGTCAGTGTGGGATAACCCTTTCATACATTTCAATCATTCCTTCTCGCTCATATGGAGAATAATTTGAGGTGTTTTTTTCGGCAGCAACGGCCGCGCCATCCTTATCATCCTTTCCCGTGAGTCTCCCACGCCGTGTATTTTGATCCTACTAGAAACTACGAGAAGTAGAACTACACCCACATAATGAATATTCTAGATGATGCTCTCCAAGGCTTCAGCTTGAGGGGTGGCCACCTGCAGATCGGGAAACAACAGAACCGCAAGACAGGTTTCTCGCATAAAACTAACTTCTGCTGCATCCATGTCCTGAAACCAAGCAGGAACGATGGATTCTACCTCCTCCATCTCATGACGGAGTTCAGAAGCAATCACTAAAAGCTTCACATGACAATGAGAAGCGATGATCATATCCGCAAGTGGGTAGAATCTGAAGGAGAAGCGGATTATAAACTTTGAGATGAGTTCTTTCACATCCAGAGGGACATTGCGATGATCATCATGAAAGAAGTCGTCAAAGAGAAGGGGATGTTCCAGCACGGCCCTATATCGCGAGCTGACGTCCGATCTCGCATAGGCTTGCAACGTCCGGACCTCACGGCGTTCAAGAAGCTAGGGTGCATCCTCGATGATATGGAAGGATGGAACTTCTAATGATTTACTGCCGATGATAATGATATGTGTCGCTTCAACTTTTATACTTTCTGTAGCGATGAAACTTTGTGATGTCCACGGTCTTGCCGAAGTTGTGTAACACTACTTTTTTAGATTGGGTGCGGTGACCTGCATACCTCTAGTTAATTAGCTTGCGTATGATGAAATTGCGTTGATTATCTATGTTTACTATATGTTACATCTATTTGCTAACCCTTTCTTTTCGTGTTGCTCAAGTATATTTTGTTGCATATGATTGTACATTCTCTTGATGTAAGATGCATCTCCAACAGGTACCTAGATCCTTGATAGTGAAGAAGCAGTGCTATGTCATGTGCATAGGGAAGGTTCCAGGAGTGTATGACGAGTGGCCCGAGTGTCAGGCGCAAGTGGAGCGGTTCTCGGGCGCCAACCATAAAGGGTTCAAAAGCAGACAAGACGCAGAAGCTAGTTACTTGAGGTTCACGCTAGCGTGAGAGAGGACTCATAACTGTCGCCTGATGTACTGCATAGTTCGCTCTCACTCATAGTGATAGCTCTTCTCATGTATATCATTGTTTAGCTGGATGACGATGTAGTTGCAAGTATTCAGGACTTGTATCGCTATTTTGAGATGATGAGGAGATACCACTTTGTGTTGGATGATGATTATGATGATGACATGATTTGATGAGACTATTTGTATGTGTATGCTATAATTACATTTGTATGTGTATGATATGCTAGAGATTATTGTATAAAGCCCTAAACAAAATTCAGCAGCAGAAAATATGGAGCAGAAAAAAATCAGAAACTAATAACAGTAGCGTGGGGTGTGGCTTTAGCAGCAGCGAGGTCTTAGCAGTAGCGCTCTTTGTAGTAGGGTGCTACAGCTATTAGCAGTGGCACGTTTTGGAGACAAACACTACTGCTATCCCTAGATAGCAGCAGCGTGGGTCAAACCACGCTACTGCTGAGCGTTAGCTATAGCATCGTATGAGTAGCGCGGCTACTCGTGCTACTGCTAAGCATTTGACCCGCGTTATTGCTAGGCTTTTCCCTGGTAGTGTTGGCAAACGAATCTTGTATGTATTACCATGCCCGTGTTTTCCTTGCAAATAGTTAGTCCTAAAACGAGATACTATGAATTAATTAATGAGGAGTTCTTCGAATTAGAGTGTGTTTGTGACATAGCGATCTCCAATTCTAACGTGCATTTCGCATTTCACGATATCCATGCTACTTTTTAATACAAATTCATATATGTATAAGATGAACACCATGGTAGTGAGAAAACTTTGGATGGATTCAAGCATATGACCACACACATACAAAATACCACAACAATCGAGTCAATATCAACTTTTCCAAACCTAGTATGGCACGAATTCGAAATAATTACGGAAGCCATATGCATGGTCCTCAATTCAAATCTTATAATGTACACTAAATTGAAACGTCAATATTAAGTCTAGTTCTATCTACATTCAAATGTTTTTAGGCCCCCTCCCCCCTCGGCACACACGCTACATACTTCCTCTATTGATCAATCTTCCTCTCCTAACCACCTTACAAAGCTATTGGTTTCCACACGTTCATTCTTTCTCTCCATGTTTCGATCTCTAACTCTCACACATCGGCCATTGCACTCCATGCCGAGCTCTCCCTCTCTCTCCCCCTCCCACCCTCTCTTGATAGATACATGCATTACCTATCTAGACCCCTCCCCCTCTCGTGCGCACGCACGCACATTGTCTATCTAGGCCACTCTCTCGAGACCATCTTACTCTTTCTTCCGCACGGCGGCCCACGCTTGCTTAATCTCTCTCTCTCTAAGTCTCGATTAACCTCACTTTCTCTCACACACAAACGATATATCTCCTTGTTCGGGCCTCGATTGACACACTCTATACTCTCTCATGCAGATTGTCTATCTAGGTCAGTCTCTCCAAGCCGTTCCACTCTTTCAACCTCATGGCGGCCCACGCTCTCTCAAATCTCTCTCTCTCTCTATGTATGTCTCGATTGACCTCGCTCTTTCTCACACACAAATGGTATATTTCCATGTTTGGGCCTAATTCAACATATTCATACTGTATACTCTCTCATGCACATTGCCTATCTAGTTCACTCTCTCCAACATGTCTCACTCTTTTGATTGCATGACGACCCACACTCACTCAATCTCTCTCTCTTTATCTATGTGTCGATTGACCTTGCTTCCTCCCGTGCACAAACAATATATGTACCTATCTGTGACTGGATCATCTCTCAAGCTCTTACTTACATCCCTCACCCTTCCCAAAAGTTCAATTGGACAATATCTATCAACAGCATATATATCTTTTCAACGAATGTCAGGCCACACTCACTTTATGTCTCTATCTATGTCTCGATTGACCTCGCTTTCTCACGCAGTCTCTTCCATACATTGAAGCTACCTCTCCATCCCTCGCAGAGCCGGAGCTATTTACATTGCGAGGGGGACTCCAACCTTCGATTAATTTGTGAAGGCATTTATTCCAGTGGATTTAGATTATATTCATTCGCCCCACAACTACTCCATACACCGTTGCAACCCCCGCCCCTCCCCCAATTGTTTTCCCTTTGGCTCGGTCACCTCTCTCTCACGCCCTTCCTCACCTCATCGCACCATGGTATTTTTGCAAAAAAACTCTAGTGTTCTCTTTAATTATTACAAATATGCTACAAACTACACACCTGGAGTCCACCTGTAATGGAACAAATTTCAACCCAAAAATTAAAGTGCTACAAACTACACACTGGGGGACCAACTATCATGGAGAAAATTTGGACCCATATCTACACCCTTATATAGTGTGCGAATAACTTTAAAAGATGGTCGTTGGATGCAGCCAATCGGACGGTGCAGAGATGGAAAATCCGAGCACTACTGGCCATTGGATATCGTCTACATTCCACCAGATTCTGCCACATGTACAATCTAGAAGACCGCATGGTTGAACTTAAGCATAATGCACAAACCTCAAAACACAAGCACTTTTCATTTGTTATCATAATTTCCCATTTTTTTCTAAATAAATTGCCATTATTTGTTTTTACTTTATGCATTACAATGCACAATTCCATGAATCTTAAAATAGATTAACTTTTTAATAAAACTTATTGATTTTTGAATGAGATGAACTATAAGAATTAAACGAACATCTACATCATGCATATGTGACTCAAAGCTTACATGCTACGGTGTGGTATTTATTCATAATTTGGGTGCCAAATCTCATGCGTGCAATGCACATGTACCTTACTAGTATAATTAAAAATGAAAAAGGACGAGGATCGAACATGTGACCAGGGCCTTCAAGCCGCACGTCAATAAGCAACATAGTAGCAACGTTTGTTCTACTCCCCTTTGTTGATATAATTTTTTTATATTACCACAACCTATTTAATGGATAATATGTTTTTATATTAACTTTAGTACATTAGTGGGACCGGCTCATGATCATGTACTATTCCATTTCACTTACTGGTGGGTTCCATGTCCGCTCTCTCTCTCCTCCCCTTTTATGTTTAGACGCACGGGCAAACATGAAGCGCGGGCGGTGTTGCTGTTGACCGTATCTGGACGTGTTCACATGTTACGGCACCAGTTTCAGGTACTAGTACTAGTATTATATGTAACAAGTTTAGGAATAAAAGTAACCGTGACAGACAAGTTAGGCTAGCAGTATCTACTAACAATTAAATGCGTGGATAAATAGATGTATCGCCTAGTGCTCGAACAAGGGGACTCCTTACGCCCTACAAGTATTTGGAATTGACTTCCCTAAAAATATTTGGAATTGACGTGGTGTTTAATATGAAATGTTTGCGATGAGAAGGGATACATGTCGCTTGATGACGTTTTATGTTTAATTTGATACGGCTCTAGCAGAACATTCAATCGATCAAACCATAGATTTAATTCAGTCTGACTACGACTTTACATTCATACCATGATCGAACTAAAATAAACAAAAATGATAAATCCCAAACATTCGGATTTTAAGCATGGCAATCCAAACGTTTTTCATGGAATATTTAGATCATGCAGCGGAGGCGTCTTGCGACGGGAAGTGGCTCCTCTGCCGTGCTCTGTGTGTCGTCGGGCCACTAACACTACACCATAACACTTAATTGGGGGCAATTAACTGCCGGGAGAAATAGTTGAACAAGGGCAAATGAACTACCGGGATATGTGTTACTGCTGGCATAAGTACCTGAGGGCATAGAAACTGCCGTTAGAACATGAACAAGGAGGGCAAACTATCTGCCAGTACATTTAAGGGCACACTATCTGCCGGGAGAACTAAATTATGGCCCACTTTCTATGATGAGGACATCAATACCATTGTTACAACCACAGCCCCTGCTGCTATACATACTGGACCAATTACTAGAGCTCGCGCACTCCAATTGAATTACCAGGTACTTTTGTTTCTTGGTAACGATTCTAGTGTTCATGAGAATATGATGCTGCCTAAATTGGATACATTTGTTTTGCTTACAAATGAAGGGCCTAGCTTGGACAAGAAAGAAGAACCTTGGGGCAAGTTCAAGCATGGAGATGATGGCATGCGCAAGGGGAACGAGAATGGAGTTACAAGTGATGATTCCAGGACTTTGAAGCCACCATAATGAGTGCATGAAGCCTTGGACGAAATATACAAGATGCCACTTCATAAATTTCGTCTAGAGGCTATTCTAGGTGCTGCGTCACCTTATTTTTGGGCCAGGCCCGTGTAATTTCGAAATACTTTATTATAGGTTGTTTTTACAGTCCGTATGCATGGGGAAACAAGAGTTAGGGTTGGTTTCGGACCCCTCCTCCAAGGGCCACGAAATCCCCCCTCTTTCCTCCATATATACGGCCCTTAGGGCATCGTTTATACTTTGGGGTTTTGTTTAGATTAAAAGTTCTCCATAGCTACAACTTTGCGTACTTCGTTTGTGTTCTACGACCAGACAAAGACGTCATAGAACCCCGCCTTAATCAATAAAGCTTTCATCTTATATCCGCAATATCCAGATTGCAATCTTAGTTTCTTGCTTGTTCTTTGTTTCCTTGCAGTAAATAGACCCTCGTGGTCAGGTTGATCGTGCTCTGGCGTGGTCAATAACCCCTCGGAAGTTAGTTTAGCGATTGCTAAGGCGCGATGTCTCGCACGTTCGTAGTCGGATCGTCAAGGTCAACTCCCACAGAAAATGATAGTTATCTCATCAAAACATTGGGACACCCTCGCCTCTATCAAGTGGTATCGGATTTCTAGGTTGCTCGATGAGATTTTACAATTTTTCATATTTTAGTTCGAGTCTGTTCTTCATACCTACAATCCACGAAAAAGCCAAAAAAATTAGGGTTAGTTCATATCCGAACCAATCTGAGCCTTTGCATAAACTTTTTAGGGTTTTGCTTTGTTGAATTTGTGGTTGCATCGTCGTGTCTAGTTGCTGGTCTTAGCGTCTAGTCCTTTAGAGTTTCGAGTTCTGTCACAGTTTGTCACACCGCCGCTGCACCATCTCCATCGCTGTTGCCATATACCACCACCGCTGCCATATCCCACCACCGCTACCATATACCAGCACCGCTGCCATATCCCAACAATGCTGCCATATACCACCACTGCTGCCATATCCCACCACCGCTACCATATACCACCACCGCTGCCATGTACCACCACTGCTGCCATATCATACCACCGCTACCATATACCACCACCGCTGCCATATCCCACCACTGCTGCCATATACCACCACCGCTGCCATATCCTACCACCATATATCCACCACCAATCCGAGTTCTTTTCATATTAGGTTTGTTTTTGAGATCCATCTACTTTCCGATTCGTGTTTCCTTGCCTGAGTAGGTTTCGAAAAAACAAGTCTCGAGACCCCCGGGCAGTTTTTAGGCAAAAAATTTGGCAGGCGAAAATATTTTTTCCCTATCCTATTTTTAGGCTTTTCTAGGTCTTTTGAGACACTCGCAATCATATTGATTTTTTGTCGCATTTTTCATCATCGCTGCCATGATTTCTGAAAAAAAAATGGTCAAAAAATTCCGTGCCTATCCTGTCAATTTGACTTGGGAAGAGTTTTGAGACACTCGCCATTATAGTGATTTTTCGCAAAAAAAGAGGAGCGCAAAAAAAGAGTGCAAAAGATGGAACGGGAAAAAAATTCTAGAGTGGGCTTTTCCCTTGTTTCTGTGCAGCGCCGTGTGATGAGGACATCAATACCATTGTTACATCCACAACCCCTACTACTATACATACTGGACCAATTACTAGAGCTCGTGCACGCCAATTAAATTACCAGGTACTTTCGTTTCTTGGTAATGATTCTAACTTTCATGAGAATATAATGCTGCCTAAATGGGATACATTTGTTTTGCTTAGAAATGAAGGGCCTAGCTTGGAGAATATGACGCCCCCGATTTGACCGTACACTAATCATACACGCAAATGTGTATGATCAAGATCAAGGACTCACGGGAAGATATCACAACACGACTCTAGACACAAATCAAAATAATACAAGCTTTATATTACAAGCCAGGGGCCTCGAGGGCTCGAATACATAAGCTCGAAAACACAAGAGTCAGCGGAAGCAACAATATCTGAGTATAGACATGAGTTAATCAAGGTTGCCTTAAGAAGGCTAGCACAAAAGCAGCAACGATCGAAAAGGCAAGGCCTCCTGCCTGGGAGGCTCCTAAATACTCCAAGTCGTCAGCGGTCGTCACGTAGTAGTAGGCATCCTCCGGGTAGTAGTCATCAGTGGCGTCGTCTGGCTCCTGGGATCCGTCATCTGGTCGCAACAGTCGGGTATGGGGGAAAAGAAGTAGCAAAGCAACCGTGAGTACTCATCCAAAGTACTCGCAAGACTTACATCAGATCTAAACTAAGTATGCATCTGTATCAAAGGAATGGGTTGTATCTGTGGACTAAACTGCAGAATGCCAGAAGGGAAGGGGAAAACCTAGCCTATCAAAGACTAGCATCTTTTGGAAACCACCATCTTGCGGCAACAGGAGGGAGTAGAGTAGCATAAAGTAAAGTAATAGAAGCGTTATCAACCTCGGCCAAAGATCCTTTCTCGACTCCCTGCGAGAAAGCAATCCCAGAGCCGTACTATCCAGTTATCATCTCATATCCAAGTCTCATCACAAGTCCATTTCTCATCAAAAGTATCTAGTTCTAGTTGTATCGATCGGGATACAACTCCAAGTGTCCGTTACCGTAGGACAGGCTATCGATAGATGTTTTCTTCCCTGCAAGGGTGCACCAACTTACCCACCACGCTCGATTAACTCCGGCCGGACACACTTTCCTGGGTCATGCCCGGCCTCGGCCAAACAATACGCCGCAACCCGACCTAGGCTTAATAGAGAGGTCAGCACGCCGGACTAAACCTATGCCCCCAGGGGTCATGGGCCATCTCCCCGGGAACTCCTGCACGTTGCGTGGGCGGCCGGTGAGCAGACCTAGCTACCTTCTTCAACAAGGTAGGTGCTTACCAGTCCAACCCGGCGCGCGCCGCTCAGTCGCTGATGTCTATTAAGCTTCGACTGATGTATACGACGCAGAACGCCCGTACAATGCCCACGTGATGGTTAGTGCTATCAGGCCAGAGGCCCCTCGGATCAAATATCCAAATCGTAGTGGATTAGGAGCACATGGTAACGAGCAGAGACTCCCGATTGATGTGACCCCGTCGCCCCGTCTCGAGTACTTGCGGCAAGGGCGAAGAATGCCCGGCCACGCCTCGTAAGTATCTCGCGGGCACCTTCCAGGTCAACCCGACTCCTCATCACTCGCTATTAAGCTCGCGCGAGTACCCCTCAGGGTCGACCCGTCTTTAGTAACATGGCTCAGTGCAAAGTCATAGTAACCATAGTAACTATGTGTCTAACACCAAGGGAAAAACCCGAGGAATCACCCCCGGTGAATTCCACTCGATGTTATCATCAAGGTGAACATAAGAGGATCCACCCTCGAGGTTCACACTTGAGGGGTTGCACGACAGAGCCGTATCATAAATGGTTAAGGAGGAAATCACCCTCGATGACCACGACCGGATAGCTACACCACAGAGATCTCATTAGGAGTGATGTATGAGGTTCCACCCTCGGCACTCAATGATAACTCTATAGAGTCGTACAACTAGGGGGTGATGTGCGGTCTCGGGGCCTGGACGTCGATCACGCTGATCGAGTCAACGAACATAAAGCGGGGCAACTGGGAAAAGGTGGGGGTCACTGATGGATCACTAACCAACCTATACTAAGCAGTTTAGGATAAGTAGATAAGGTATGAAAGCAGGTAACAACAACAGGCTATGGATCAAAGTAGGATCATACAGAAAGTAGTAGCAGTTTCTAATGCAAGCATGAGAGGGAAGGAAATGGGCGATATCGGAATGCTCATGGCGGGTTTGCTTGCCTGGAAGCTCTACTGAAAAAGAAGAAGTGTCGTTGTCGACGTAGTCGATCACAGGGGCGGCATCGGTCTCGGAGTCTACCGGAGAGAAGAGGGGGAAGAAACAGTAAATATAAAACAAGCATAGCATCACAAAGCATAACATGGCAATAAGCTGTGCCGGGTGTGACATAACGCGGTAGGAGGTGATACTGGCAAAGGGGGGAAACATCCGGGAAGGTATCCCCGGTGTTTTGCGTTTTCATACAGTAGAACCGGAGGGGGAAGGTTGTGTGTTCGCTATGCTAGGGATGCGTGGCGGACGAACGGGCTACGTATTCGGGTTCGTCTCGTCGTTCTGAGCAACTTTCATGTACAAAGTTTTTCCATCCGAGCTACGGTTTATTTTATATTAATTTTAAAAGATTTAAAACATTTTTAGGATTTATTTAATTAATTTAATCAACATTATCCAGAATAGTTTTTAGGATTTTGAATTTCACTTAGTAATTGAATTTGAATTCAAGTGGAATTTGAAATGAGATAGGATCAAAGATGATCATCGCTCTCTCTCTCTCTCTCTCCCAGGGGATTACTATAGCATGATACTCGGGGTGTTACAAATCTCCTCTACTACAAGAAATCTCGTCCCGAGATTTAAGAGGTGAAGTAACGGGGAAAGATCTGGTTACGAAATTCTAACGAATCTTCTCGGTCTTAGTTGCTCTTCTCGCAGAGATCGATCCATTACATTGATGTCTTCATTCCACTGCTTCAGGTCATTATTATTAAGTCGTCATCCTTTCTTCAGGAACTCCATCGTACTTATGAAAGAATAAAGAATGGGTATTCCAGAAGAACAGACCTCTGCAAGGTTGACTATCTGGTCGATGACATCGGGGAAGGTGGCAGAAAGTAACTCTCGAATTGAAACTTAAGAAAATATCGAGAGCCAAGTAAGGAGGTGTCATGGGAAGTTTCAAGCAGGTAGGCAATCGTTCATTTCCTGAAAAAAAGTGTGAAAGGGGTCCAAAGCAACGAGAATAATATTGCACCGGATACCAGCATCTATATGTAGGAAGGTGGCTCGTGAATTGCCTACGAAGCCAAGTGCAAGGAATAACTTTCGAAACAGGGGTGTACAGGAGAGTCAGGTTTTGATCCTGTGGAACTGTGGGTTATGGGCCCACCATGTGGGCTAATAGTAGGAAGAGGGGTGACGTCTTGCATGATCATGTAAGCAAGGCATGTCAGAGAATAACCGGGCAGTTTATGTTGACAGCATCGTTGGTACCAAGGGTGAGGGACGAAGATAACCATTTTCCTGCTCGTTGAACGAGGTGGACCAATAGGCAAAGTTCTCATCCATCGGTGGCTACCAGAAGGTCATCACAATAGTAACAGGGTCTTGCTGACAGAATTGTACAACGAGGTGTTTACATAAGCAGGAGAATATTACTACTTATATCATATAGATCAGAAGAAAGGTTAAACCAAACAATGGAAAGGAAAAATATGATTATACCCTAGTATCAGGAGTATATCTTTCCCATCCATGATAGGACAGCAAGTAGATAACCAATTAGGTAAAGGGGCGAGGGAATTCATGATATTACCCATACAACGGTGTTTGGATAATTGAGCAGGAAACATTTAACATTAGGCTTTAAATGTTCTTGTTGATAATTGGAGTAAAATATATATGCTTCGAGATAGCATTGGCATGGTCTCAAGCAAAGGTCAGACTTTGGATACACCGAGGATCCATCGGAAACAACTTAGAAAATAAGCCATACCATTTTAGCAGGGAAAAGATGATGGTGTGGCCGACGGGCTCACTAGCAATCCATCGACAGGTCAAAATGGATGTATTCCCAAAATTAATATGATCAAGTTTGTGTTGGGGGGAAGACAAGAATGTTGTTGATGCTGACACAAGTCATCGAGAGGCAAGGATGGTATTGCTAGCCATGAATTCAATTGACATCTCTGAAGAAGCCAAAGTGTTGACAGTGATCAAGACAAATTTTGTCGAGAGACTCTAAGAAGATGCCACCGAGCAGAAAAGGAAGGATGAAGTGAAAGGCTAAGAGAACCACGGATTCGACACAAGCTCAAAGTCAAGCTTGTTGTTCGAGGTGAAATGATAAGATGAGGAAGATCGACGTAAGCTTAGCTCATCGTCGGAAGTTGCTCCGGGCATAAGGACTAGATAGCCCAGTTAAAAGTTGACACGATAACAATATAGCCGATCAGGCTAGGAATGACGTGATGGGATATAAAGCTTCCCAGTATCAAGTATTAGGTGCAATGCCAGAAGGTAAATCAGAGTAGAGGTTGGACGGGGGAAATGAGTTGTAGAGGATAAGTAATTTAACTTACCCAGTAAATGGGATCAAGGAGGGAATATGGTCGGGACCATAAATGCAAGGAATCCAATTTACGATACCGGAAGAATTTTTCAAAAGATTAAATATCCTTGCAAGAAGCTTTCATGATAAGTTCCACACCATGTCCGTGGGCATGAACACAAAGGTTCAGGGTCGACTCCCACTTCTACAATGCATAACCTTTCATTTTATTTCTCGCTCTTGATAAAGCTGTAGTATTGAAATTTTATCTGACGAAAGCCGGTAGAGTATAACCCGCATAACTCCCGAGTTCACACAGATTAGGGAAGGCATAGGTTCAACCCATCGAGGCATCTTAGGAACATATATCATAAATTCCAAGAATAAATAACACAAGCTCGGTAGTAGAGCATGCTTGAGAAAGCGGAGGATACAATTTACCAAAAGCATTATGTATCCGAGGAAAGGCTCACAAGCTTATTGAATATGAAGGACGTTGTCGGATAAAATCCGAAAAAGGGGTCTAGTGATCCACAAGGGATCCGATGTGAGTGTCGGTACTCTATCAAAGGAAGAAGGAATGCAAGTGCATCGGATTATAGAATCAACTGACTAACTCAAAGCTCAAATGCAAAGGAATTATGAATGCCAAGACAAGGGATCCGAAGCAATGCTCTGATTAGGGATGGATAAGTTGAATAGCCTTAGGGGTAAAATCGATGGCAATATGATTGGTCGAGACCCCGCTCATGTTCAAAATGACGTCTAAGCCGGGAAGATAATTTATAAAGATCAACTGATGATTGCGTGCATTCGCACACAGATAGAATCAACGGACTCAAAATGATTGTGGCAAAGGATGCCAATAAGATTACTAGACTTATGGGATTGACCATAATGAAAGCAAGCAAGAATTTCAAGAGCCATAGGTTGCTGAGGATTTTCGAAAGATTGAATAGTATTTCGAAGACTTTTGTGAAGTACAAGAATCAACTGAGGGTGAGCGGATACTCGATAGGTGCACAAAGTTATCCGTAGGGGTATTCAGATGACAAGGAACTGCAAGGCAGCAAGCTCAAAGGATTCTCGAAAAAGGAGAGCAGTTCAGGGCATCTTGTAATAACAAGATCACTGGGATAGAATGTAAGATTGGTAAGTGTGTGTATAGTTATCCATAAGGATATTTCGGTCGTAGGGAATTGCAAAGGCAACAGGCACAAAGTCTCGAGAGAAAATCGTCGAGTATCTTCGGAATCTTCTGATGCAGCAGGCGATCATCTGAAATAAGGGGCTCTCCAGGCGGATGTGATCACGAGAACCTAATGTTCAAGTTAGTAAAACCATTTTAACCCGAATAGAAGAGAGATCAGAGTCCCAGAGTATAGACGAGGAATAAAAGATCCTAATACCACCCATATGGCGATGTGGGCCCGTAAGACACACAGCTAATGTTAGTAAAAGTTTTCCAGTGACCAGACTCAACTTCGGCCAAGGAGTTGGAAAAGGGGCTACCTACAGGCAGTCGACTCTGATACCAACTTGCGACGCACCCGATTTGACCGTACACTAATCATACATGCAAATGTGTACGATCAAGATCAAGGACTCACGGGAAGATATCACAACACGACTCTAGACACAAATTAAATAAATACAAGCTTTATATTACAAGCCAGGGGCCTCACGGGCTCGAATACATAAGCTCGAAAACACAAGAGTCGGCGAAAGCAACAATATCTGAGTACAGACATGAGTTAAACAAGGTTGCCTTAAGAAGGCTAGCACAAAAGCAGCAACGATCGAAAAGGCAAGGCCTCCTGCCTGGGAGCCTCCTAACTACTCCAAATCGTCAGCGGTCGTCACGTAGTAGTAGGCATCCTCCAGGTAGTGGTAGTCATCAGTGGCGTCGTCTAGCTCCTGGGATCCGTCATCTGGTCGCAACAGTCGGGTATGGGGGAAAAGAAGTAGCAAAGCAACCGTGAGTACTCATCCAAAGTACTCGCAAGACTTACATCAGATCTAAACTAAGTATGCATCTGTATCAAAGGAATGGGTTGTATCTGTGGACTAAACTGCAGAATGCCAGAAGGGAAGGGGAAAACCTAGCCTATCGAAGACTAGCATCTTCTGGAAACCACCATCTTGCAGCAACAGGAGGGAGTAGAGTAGCATAAAGTAAAGTAGTAGAAGCATTATCAACCTCGGCCAGAGATCCTTTCTCGACTCCCTGCGAGAAAGCAATCCCAGAGCCATACTATCCAGTTATCATCTCATATCCAAGTCTCATCACAAGTCCATTTCTCATCACAAGTATCCAGTTCTAGTTGTATCGATAAGGATACAACTCCAAGTGTCTGTTATCGTAGGATAGGCTATCGATAGATGTTTTCTTCCCTGCAGGGGTGCACCAACTTACCCACCATGCTCGATTAACTCCGGCCGGACACACTTTCCTGGGTCATGCCCGGCCTCGGCCAAACAATACGCCGCAACCCGACCTAGGCTTAATAGAGAGGTCAGCACGCCGGACTAAACCTATGCCCCCAGGGGTCATGGGCCATCTCCCCGGGAACTCCTGCACGTTGCGTGGGCGGCCGGTGAGCAGACCTAGCTACCTCCTTCAACAAGGTAGGTGCTTACTAGTCCAACCCGCCGTGCGCCGCTCAGTCGCTGACGTCTATTAAGCTTTGGCTGATGTATGCGACGCAGAACGCCCATACAATGCCCACATGATGGTTAGTGCTATCAAGCCAGAGGCCCCTCGGATCAAATATCCAAATCATAGTGGATTAGGAGCACGCGGTAACGAGCAGAGACTCACGATCGATGTGACCCCGTCGCCCCGTCTCGAGTACTTGCGGCAAGGGCTAAGAATGCCCGGTCACGCCTCGTAAGTATCTCGCAGGCACCTTCCAGGTCAACCCGACTCCACATCACTCGCTATTAAGCTCGCGCGGGTACCCCTCAGGGTCGACCCGTCTTTAGTAACATGGCTCATTGCAAAGTCATAGTAACCATAGTAACTGTGTGTCTAACACCAAGGGAAAAACCCGAGGAATCACCCCCGGTGAATTCCACTCGATGTTATCATCAAGGTGAACGTAAGAGGATCCACCCTCGAGGTTCACACTTGAGGGGTTGCATGACAGAGCCGTATCATAAGTGGTTAAGGAGGAAACCACCCTCGATGACCATGACCGGATAGCTACACTATAGAGATCTCATCAGGAGTGATGTATGAGGTTCCACCCTCGGCACTCGATGATAACTCGACAGAGTCGTACAACTAGGGGGGTGATGTGCGGTGTCGGGGCCTGGACGTCGATCACGTTGATCGAGTCAACGAACATAAAGCGGGGCAACTGGGAAAAGGTGGGGGTCATTGATGGATCACTAACCAACCTATACTAAGCAGTTTAGTATAAGCAGATAAGGTATGAAAGCAGGTAACAACAACAGTCTATGCATCAGAGTAGGATTATACAGAAAGTAGTAGCAGTTCTAATGCAAGCATGAGAGGGAAGGAAATGGGCGATATCGGATTGCTCAAGGGGGTTTGCTTGCCTGGAAGCTCTGCTGAAAAAGAAGAAGTGTCGTCGTCGACGTAGTCGATCACAGGGGCGGCATCGGTCTCGGGGTCTACCGGAGAGAAGAGGGGGAAGAAACAGTAAATATAAAGCAAGCATAGCATCACAAAGCATAACATGGCAATAAGCTGTGCCGGGTGTGACATAACGCGGTAGGAGGAGATACCGGCGAAGGGGGGGAAACATCCGGGAAGGTACCCCCGGTGTTTCGCGTTTTCGGACAGTAGAACCGGAGGGGGAAAGTTGTGTGTTCACGATGCTAGGGATGTGTGGCGGACGAACGGGCTCCGTATTCGGGTTCGTCTCGTCGTTCTGAGCAACTTTCATGTACAAAGTTTTTCCATCCGAGCTACGGTTTATTTTATATTAAATTTAAAAGATTTAAAACATTTTTAGGATTTATTTAATTAATTTAATCAACATTATCCACAGTAGTGTTTGCTGACGTCATCATGATGTCAGCATGACGTCAGCTGTCAACGTTGACCGTTGACCTGGTCAACCTGACGTGTGGGCCCCATTGGTCCCACCTGTCATTCTCTGTTTAAGGTTAATTAGGGTTTATGTTAATTAAATAGGATTAATTAGGTTAATTAATTTTGTTTAATTAATCAAAATTAATTAAGTTAATTAACTCTTTAATTAATTAATTAATTGATTAATTTTTTAACAAAAACGTTTCTGGGCGGGCCCCACGTGTTAGTGGCCCAAGGCCATAGCGGGTGCAGGCGACGGGTTTCGGGCACGACCGATTGGGCGCACGTCCAGGGGCACCACGGCGAACGAGGTCGGCGAGGACGGGCGGTCGCCGGAGGGGGACGTCGGCCGGAGGGCAGCAGAGCACCACCAGCGGAGCGCGGGGCCAGCAGAAGCGGCCCCAGCAGCGGTAAGAAGAGGGGGGGGGCGGCGCGGCAGTGCCGGTGCAGCCACATGCATTAGCAGGGGGCGTGGGCGGCTAGCGGCGCGTGGGCGGGTGCGGTGGAGGGACGCTGCCGGGAGGCGGAGGGAGCCGGAGCGCGGGCGAGCATAGACGGCCGCGGCGGCAGCGCGCGTGGGAGGAAGAAGGGAGGGGCGTGGTCGTGGCGAGGGCTAGTGCAGGCACGCGCGAGCGAGTAGCGGCGATGAGCGCGGCCAGACATGGCGTCGGGCACGCGGTGCGCGGCACGAGGGAGAGCGCGTGCGCGGGGAAGGAAGAGAGGGGGAGGTGCGATGCTCACGGCGGGGCGCAGGGACTAAGGCAGCGGGCTCGGGGACGTCCGGCGAGGCGGCACCGGCGACGGAGAGGACGGCGTGCAACGGGCGTCGGGTGATGGCGGTGGGCGACGGTTCCTCAGGCGCGGGCATGCCGACGAGGTAGGGCTCCGGGCGGCGACGTTGCGGTGAACGGCGGGGCGTGGCGTCGGCGGCGAAGCCCACCGGCGGTGACGGGATCGAGCCTTGCCGCGCGGGAGGAGAGGGGGCGCGGGGTCGAGGTGGTGGCGAGGGGGCGACGGTGATGGGGTCGGGGTGGTTCGTCCGATCCCGATCCAGATCGGGTCGGGTTGGGGAGAGGAGCGAGGGGGATCGAGGGGATCGTGCGGGAGTGGGAGTGGGGGTGGATCGGTTAGTGTTTGCGGGTGGTGGGGGATAAGGGAGGCGGCTAGGCCGGACAGCTGGGTTGGGCCGGCTTGGGTGGGCCAAGGCCCAAGGAAGGCAGGGGGCGCGCTCTCTCTCTCCCACCTCTTCTTTTACATTTAAAAAAAACAACTTTTCTGTTTTCTTTTATTTTCAGAAAGCAAAATAGTTTTCTAAAAAACTAATCTTGCACCTAAAATACCATTTTAACTTAGGCCACTGCTATAATTAACTTGGCACAAAATTAAAGTTGTTTAGTATTTTAACCAATTAGAAAGGCAATAAAATTATCGACTAGGACACTGTTTTATTTAGTTTAGGGCAGTGAAACACCTTATTAAAATGTTGGTTCACCACCAATAGTAACCAATGATTATTTGCCACATGAAGAACATTTTAGCTCTCATGTTTGTGAAATTTTGAATTTCACTTAGTAATTGAATTTGAATTCGAGTGGAATTTGAAATGAGATAGGATCAAAGATGATCATGCATTGTTTAGCCAAAAAGATTAGATTAAACCCAGGGGTTACTGTAGCATGATACTCGGGGTGTTACAGAGAAGGATGAACATTGGAGCAAGAACAAGCATGGAGATGATGGTATGCGCAAGGGAAACAAGAACGGAGTTTCAAGTGATGATTTCAGGACTTTGAAGTCACCGTGATGAGTGCCTGAAGTCTTGGACGAAATATACAAGATGCAACTTGACAAATTTCGTCTAGAGTCTATTATAGGTGTTGCGTCACCTTTTAAATTCGGCCGAGCCCATGTAATTTCGAAATACATAAGTATAGGTTGTTTTTAGAGTCCGTATGTGTGGGGAAACAAGAGATAGGGTTGGTTTTGGACCCCATCCCCAAGGGCCACGAAATTCCCCCTATTCCTCCATATATACAGCCCTTAGGACGTCGTTTAAACTTTGGGTTTTGTTTAGATAAAAAGTTTGCCATAGCTGCAACTTCGTGTACTTCGTTTGTGTTCAACGACTAGACCAAGGCGTCACAGAACCCCACTTGGTCAATAAAGCTTTCCTCTTTTATTCGCAATATCCAGATTGTAATTTCAGTTTCTTGCTTTTCTTCGTTTTCTTGCAGGAAATAGACCCCCGTGGTCAGGTTGATCGTGCTCCGGCATGGTCAAAAACCTCACGGAGTTGGTTTAGCGATTGCTAAGGTGCGACGTCCTCACACGGTCGTAGTTAGATCATCAAAGTCTACTCCACCATCTCATCGAAAGACGGGACACCTTTGCCACTATCAAGTGGTATCAGATTTCCAGGTTGCTCGGTGAGATTTTTACAGTTTTTCGTAGTTTAGATCAAGTCTATTCTTCATACCTACAGTCCACGAAAAAGCCAATAAATAGGGTTTGTTCATCATATCTGAACCAGTCTGAGCCTTTGCATAATCTTTTTAGGGTTTTGCATTGCTGAATTTGCGGTTGCATTGTCGTGTGATGAGGACATGACTACCTTGGATATGCCAAAAATATTGCATACATGTATATTTGTGAGGTGATTTCTAATGCAAACTATGCAATAATTTATTTATGTCATCCAGGACAAAAATACTTCACAAACTTTTCTACGAGGTCTAATTGTAGGTGTATTGGACATTTGTACAATCCACCTATGAAGATAAGGGAGAAAGAGATATTTACTTGCTGTTCAAAAAGTTCTTTCACATCACTTTTGGCCCAAGAGAAGATAGAGTCCAAGTCTCCCACGTTGTGGACTCAGATGCAGACTGCACAGACATACCGGACTCAAAACGTCAATAACTTTTTCATCTGGACTCCGAATTGCGTGATTCTTTTTTTGCTGGAAAGTATACTTCGGGCACTATCCGACCCAATTGGATTCACCTTCAAATTATGCCGGAGCGTTGAGTTATGGACGAAACAATCTGATGTTGCAGCAGAATCCGAGTCAAACTACAAGTGCAAAGGTGTTACATCACCTCCACTTGGGCCCATTGGCCTTGTACGACCTAGGGTTGGTTTTAGGCTGCCTTGGAACGTCCTTCCACCTCCTTGGCCGTCACCCCTTGCTCCTATGTAAATAGATCCATCTAGTAGCTTTTCCCTTGGGATTTGTTTAGTTAAAAGTTAGCCATTACAACTTTGTCTACTTCGTTTCTGTCCAACGACCAGCCCAAGTCCACTTTCGGATCCCCACCTTTATTGATACATCATCTATATTCACAACATTCAGATTGCATTATCATATTCTGGTTTGTTCTTCGATTGCATGCAGGAATAGACCTTCGTGGTCAGGCTAATCGTGCTTCCAGCATCGTCAGTAACCTCGGGAGATTGGTTTATCGATTGCTAAGGCGCAACGTCGTGCATGTTTGTAGCCGGATCGTCAAAGTCGACTCCACCAAATCGATAGTTATCATCTCATCGAAAGATCAGGACCCTCGCTTTCGGATCCCCGCCTTTATTGATACTTCATCTATATTCGAAATATTCAGATTGCATTATCATATTCTTGCTTGTTCTTCAATTGCGTGCAGGAATAGACCTTTGTGGTCAGGCTGATCGTGCTTCCAGCATCGTCAGTAACCTCAGGAGATTGGTTTAGTGATTGCTAAGGCACAATGTCATGTACGTTTTTAGCTGGATCATCAAAGTCGACTCCACCAAATCGATAGTTATCATCTCATCGAAAGATCGGGACCCTCGCCTCTATCATCGTGTCTAGTTGCTAGTCTTACTGTCTAGTCCTTTAGAGTTTTGAGTTCTATTCACAAGTTGTCACGCCGCCGCCGCATCATCGTCGCCACCGCTGCCATATACCACCATCATCATCACTGCTGCCATATACAACATATGCACCGCCATCACGATAATCCGAGTCCACCTCCGTCACAGATTCGCCATCAGTCTGTGTTCCACCGCCCTACATATATCCGCCACCAGTCTGAGTTTCCACCAGATTCATCTCCTCCACCAGTCCTAGTCTAATTCCATTATTTGTTCTTTTGTTTTCGATTTCCAGATCATGCCATACTCCGAGTCGTGACCAAGTCGGACTCCCCAACTTTCGTGCTACCCGCAGTAGAAAAATAGTTCCAATTTCAAAAAAAAAATCTGGCTAGGGAGTTTTTAGACCATTTGTAGACATTTTCAAAAAAAGTTGCGAAGCAAAAAAAGTGCAAAGAAATTCAAAAAAAGAGGGAAAAAATCAGAGTGTGCTCCTCCCTTGTTTACGTGCAGCGCCGTGATTTTGTTTGTGTTCTAGGCTCGCGTCTCTAGCAAGGTCTAGCCTAGGACCAGCATAGTACAATCGTTGAGCGTTTATTCAACTTTGCATCTCTGAATCGATTATTGCTGACATTTTTGCTACCATATCATAAGCCTTCCCAGCTCCACATCATCTACGTCATGCGTTTGACACCACCTAACAATCGCTTTGTCCAAGCTTTGAGAGTTTTGACTACAACGGTTGCCGATCACCACCTACTGCTGGGTAAGAACTGGTAAGAATTTAAGATTCCCTTAACAGATTTGTGACACACCACCACCACCACTTCCTAGTAGTTTGTAGGGTCATATTCTTGTGTGTTTCTATTGCTGCTAACCATGGTAGGATCACAAGCTGATGAGACTGATTGGGAGAACATGATGAACAAACAGCTACATGATAAATTTCAGCAAATGATGAGTGGACAGGTGGAAGATGTGCTAAACAGATTTAAATAGGCCATGGAGAAGATAGATGGCATTGAGAAGACGTTCGAAACAAAGCTCGATAACAAGTTTAATAAATTGCTCGCGCGTCTTCCATTACCACCACCGGCTACACCTGTCGCACCTCTACTACAACAACAACAACACTGTCGCCTTCCAAATCAAGTGGTGCGAGCACTGCGCGTTCCCCTTGAGCCTGGACAAAATTCTAGTGGCGCTACTACTGCTATTGATGCTTCCGTAGCTCCTGCTGTTACTGCGGAGGTGGAGGACTATTACGAGGATGAGGTTGATCAAAACCAAAACTACGTGCAACCACCAGCACCACCACCAGCAGGTCGACCTGAGGCATATAATCGCAACGGTATGGCTCCACCACCACCTCAGGTACGAGATCATGACCACCTACCTAAATTAAAATTGAATATTCCGCCATTCGAGGGTAGATATGTTCCTAATATATATCTTACTTAGGAGTTAGAAACTGAACAACATTTTACATGTTTACAATATCCCAAGGAAAGACGTGTTGCTACTGTTATTTGTGCTTTCACTAGTTTTGCATGTGTTTGGTGGTCTGAACATTGTAGATTACATCCTATTCTAGCTACTTGGCTTCTTTGAAAACTGCTATGCATACTCATTGTGTTCCACCATATTATCAACGTGAATTGCTTCAAAATTTGAGCGTTGAAGACAAGGAAAAAATTATGTAGAAGAATATTATGAGGAATTACAAACTGGCATGATTAGATGTGGTATTGTTGAGGAGAATGAAGCTATGCTTGCACGTTTTATGAGTGGGTTAAATAGAGAGATTCAGACCATTTTAGAGTATAAGGAGTATAATAATATCACTCATTTATTCCATCTTGCTTGTAAAGCTGAACGTGAAGTGCAGGATCAATAGGAAGTGACACGAACTAACTTTTCTGCAGGTCGAGCTTCATCATGGACACCACGTGCATCTTCTACTTCCACTGCACCAGCACCTCCATCAGGTGCCACCTCCAGTTGTGATACAAGAAAGCAGGCACAACCACCACTATCTTCCAAGAGCACGCCTGTCGGGCATGCACAGAGCTCTTCTTCTTCCATGGCATCAATAGGGCACAGAAGGGATATTATTTGTCGTCGTTGTAAGGGAAGAGGTCATTATGCGAGAGAATGCATATCCCAGTGTGTGATGATTGCTACTGAGAATGGTGGGTATGAGTCCGCTAGTGACTATGATGAGGAGACTTTGGCTCTTATTACAAGTGAAGAGCATGGTGGAGATGATTTTGATCATGAGACACAATACATGGCTCCTGAAGACGCTGACAGGTATGAATGTTTAGTTTCTCAACGTGTTTTGAGTGTGCAGGTCACACAAGCTAAGCAAAATCAGAGGCATAATTTGTTCCATACAAAGGGAGTTGTGAAGGAACATTTTGTTCACGTCATCATAGATGGAGGGAGCTACAACAACTTGGCTAGCATGGAGATGGTGGAGAAGCTATCTCTCACCACAAGACCACATCCACATCCTTACTACATCCAATGGTTCAACAACAGCCGCAAGGCTAAGGTAACACATACTGTTCGTGTGCATTTTAATATCTTTACATATGTTGGTTATGTTGATTGTGATGTGGTACCTATGCAAGCATGTTCCTTATTACTTGGTAGACCATGGCAATATGATAAAAATTCTGTACACCATGGTAGAAACAAGCAGTATACTCTTGTTCATAGGGATAAAAATATTACTTTGCTTCCTATGAATCCTGATTCCATTTTGAAATATGATATTAATAGAGCTAATAAAGCAAAACAGGAGAAAAAGAAGAGTGAAAATCAGATTGTGGGAAAAGAATTTGAGCAACAAATGAAGCCTAATAATAAACCATCTAGTGTTGCTTCTGAAATAAAATTGATAAGTGCATGTTTACTTGCCACCAAATCTGATATTGATGATCTAGATTTCAGCAAATCTGTTTGCTATGATTTTGTGTGCAAAGAGGCGCTATTTTATTTCGAGGATGTACCTTCCTCTTTGCCACCTGTTGTCACTAACATTTTGCAGGAGTTCGTTGACGTCTTTCCACAAGACATACCACCGGGATTACCACCTATTCGAGGGATTGAGCATCAGATTGACTTAATTCCCGATGCTTCGTTGCCTAACCGTGCGCCATACCGTACCAATCTAGAGGAGATTAAGGAGATTATGCGTCAAGTACAGGAGCTGCTCGACAAAGGTTATATACGCTAATATCTTAGTCCTTGTGATGTTCCTATTATACTAGTGCCAAAATAGGATGGTACGTCGCGTATGTGTGTTGATTGTAGAGGCATTAATAATATTACTATTCGTTATCGTCATCCTATTCCTAGGCTAGATGACATGCTTGATGAATTGAGTGGCTCTACAATATTCTCCAAAATTGATTTGCGTAGTCGATACCATCAAATTCGTATGAAATTGGGAGATGAATGGAAAAACATTTAAAACTAAGTTTGTATTATATGAGTGGTTAGTCATGCCTTTTGGGTTAACTAATGCACCTAGTACTTTCATGGGATTTATGAACGAAGTTTTACGTGCTTTCATTGGACGATTTGTGGTAGTCTATTTTGATGATATACTGATTTATAGCAGATCTTTGGAGGAACATTTAGACCATTTACATGTTGTTTTTATTGCTCTACGTGATGCACGTTTGTTTGGTAACCTTGTGAAGTGCACCTTCTGCAACGACTGAGTATCTTTTCTTGGCTGTGTTGTTACTCCATTGGGAATTGAAGTTGATAAAAGCCAAGATTGAAGCTATTGAGAGTTGGCCGTAGCCCAAAATGGTGACACAAGTGAGGAGTTTTCTTGGCCTCGCTGGATTCTATAGGCGTTTTGTGAGATATTTCAGCACCATTGTTGCACCTCTCAATGAGCTTACAAAGAAGGATTTGCCTTTTGTTTGGGGTACCGCACAGGAAGAAGCCTTCACAGTATTGAAAGATAAGTTGACACATGCTTCTTTACTCCAACTTCCTGCTTTTAATAAGACTTTTGAGCTTGAATGTGATGCTAGTGGAATTGGATTAGGAGGTGTGTTATTACAACATGGCAAACCTATTGCATACTTTTCTGAAAAAATGAGTGGGTCTAGTCTAAACTATTCTACTTATGATAAAGAATTATATACTCTTATTCGGACTTTAGAAACATGGCAACACTATTTATGGCCCAAAGAATTTGTTGTACATTCTGATCATGAATCGTTGAACCATATTAAAATTCAAGCTAAACTGAATTGTAGGCATGCTAAATGGGTTGAATTCATTGAGACTTTCCCTTATGTCATTAAACACAAGAAGGGCAAAGAAAATGTTATTGCTGATGCATTGTCTCGTCGTTATAATACGATTTCACAACTTGACTTCAAAATATTTGGTTTGGAGACCATCCAAGATCAATATGTGCATGATGCTGATTTTAAAGATGTAATGCAAAATTGTAAAGAACAAAGATTGTGGAACAAGTTCGTCGTTAATGATGGATTTGTGTTTCGTGCTAACAAGCTATGCATTCCAGCTAGCTCCGTTCGTCTTTTCTTGTTGCAGGAGGCGCATGGAGGAGGATTAATGGGACACTTTGGCGTGAAGAAGACGGAGGACATACTTGCTACACATTTCTTTTGGCCAAAGATGAGATGGGATGTTGAGCATTTTGTTGCTCGTTACACTACATGTCAAAAAGCTAAGTCATGACTCAATCCTCATGGTTTATATATGCCTTTGCTTGTACCTAGTGTTCCTTGGGAGGATATACCCATGGACTTTATTTTAGGTTTACCTCGAACAAAGAAGGGGAGGGATAGCATATTTGTTGACATGGATAGATTCTCGAAAATGGCACACTTTATACCATGTCATAAAAGCGATGGTGCTGTTAATGTTGCTAATTTGTTCTTTCATGAAATTATTTGCTTGCATGGTGTGCCAAATAATATTGTTTTGGATCGTGATACTAAATTGCTTAGCCAGTTTTGGAGATGTTTATGGGCTAAGTTGGGGACTAAACTGCTTTTTAGTACTACTTGTCACGCCCAAACTAATGGACAAACTGAAGTAGTCAATAGAACATTGTCTACTATGCTTATGGTTGTTTTGAAGAATAATAAGAAAATGTGGGAAGAATGCTTGCATCATATTGAATTTGCTTATAATCGTTCATTGCATTCTACTACTAAGATGTTCCCTTTTGAAATTGTGTATGGTTTCCTACCTCGTGCACCTATTGATTTGTTGCCTCTTCCATCTTTGGAGAAGGTTAATTTTGATGCTAAACAACGTGCTGAATTGATTTTGAAAATGCATGAGTTAACTAAGGAAAACATTGAGCGTATGTATGCTAAATATAAACTTGCTGGAGATAAGGGTAGAAAACATGTTGTGTTTGCACCTAGAGATCTTGTTTGGTTACATTTGCGTAAGGATAGATTTCCTGATTTGCGCAAATCAAAGCTAATGCCACGTGTCGGTGGTCCTTTTAAGGTGTTAGAGAAAATAAATGATAATACATATAAAATTGAGCTACTTGCAGATTTTGGGGTTAGTCCCACTTTTAACATTGCAGATTTGAAGGCTTATTTGGGTGGGGAAGATGAGCTTCCATCGAGGACGACTTCATTTCAAGATGGGGGGATGATGAGGACATCAATACCATTGTTACACCCACAGCCCCTGCTACTATACATACCGGACCAATTACTAGAGCTCGCGCACGCCAATTAAATTACCAGGTACTTTCGTTTCTTGGTAATGATTCTAATGTTCATGAGAATATGATGCTGCCTAAATTGGATACATTTGTTTTGCTTACAAATGAAGGGCCTAGCTTGGAGAAGGATGAACGTTGGAGCAAGACCAAGCATTGAGGTGATGGCATGCGCAAGGGAAACAAGAACGAAGTTTCAAGTGATGATTTCAGGACTTTGAAGTCAGCGTGATGAGTGCATTAAGTCTTGGACGAAATATGCAAGATGCCACTTCACAAATTTCGTCCAGAGTCTATTATAGGTGATGTGTCACCTTATTATTGGGTCAGGCCCATGTAATTTCGAAATACATAAGTATAGAATGGTTTTAGAGTCCGTATGTGTGGGGAAACAAGAGATAGGGTTGGTTTCGGACCCCTTCCCAAAGGGCCACGAAATTGCCCCCTATTCCTCCATATATATAGCCCTTAGGGCGTCGTTTAGACTTTGGGTTTTGTTTAGATAAGAAGTTTGACATAGCTGCAACTTTGCGTACTTCATTTGTGTTCAACGATCAGATCAAGGCGTCACAGAACCCCACTTAATCAATAAAGCTTTCCTCTTTTATTCACAATATCCAGATTGTAATTTCAGTTTCTTCCTTGTTCATTGATACGTCCATTTTGCATCATGTTTCCTTGCTGTTATTTATAATGTTTTTATCCAATAATGATTTTTGGAGTATTTCTAATGCCTTTTCTCCCATAATTTAGAAGGAATGGGAAGCAAAATAATAAGCCCCTATCTTTCTATGTATCTGGTTGAAACGTTTTGTTCATGAGTACAAGGTGAGTGTTAGCAATCATAGAAGACTATATGATGGTTGAGTATGTGGACTTGCTTTAAAGGCTCCAACATGTGACTCTTCCTGAAAATATGATGAATTGTAGTTGCAAAGTTGACTGAGAACATAGTTTGTTGGGTTCTAATAGAGTTTTTGCTTTATACTTCGATTGTGTGATGAACTATTACTTATTCATGAGAAGTATATGATGCAAGTTCTATGATAAAAGTCCTATGTTTAATTTTGTTGATGGTATAATAATCAACATGATGCTTCTATGTCCGTATTCTGTTTTTATCGACACCTCTCTCTCAAAGCATGTGGACATGTTTTTTGATTTCGTTTTTCGCTTGAGGACAAGCGAGGTCTAAGCTTGGGGGGGGGGGGTTGATACGTCCATTTTGCATCATGTTTCCTTGCTGTTATTTATAATGTTTTTATCCATAATAATGCTTTTTGGAGTATTTCTAATGCCTTTTCTCCCATAATTTACAAGGAACACACCAAGAGGGAGAATTTCAGCAGCTGGAAATCTGGACCTGGAAAAGCCACGTCAGGCCACCTATTCTGCACAACTCCAAATGGGCTGAAACTTTACGGGGATTTTTTATGGAATATATAAGAAATATTGGAGCCAATAAGTACCAGAGGGGGATTACCAGGTGGGTACAACCCACCTGGGCGCGCCACCCCCCCCCCCCCCGGCGCGCCCTGGTGGGTTGTTCCCTCCTCGGCCCACCTCCGGTGCCCGTCTTCTGGTATATAAGTGGTTTTGACCTAGAAAAAATCACAATAATACTTTCGGGATGGAGCACTGCCGCCTCGAGGCGGAACTTAGGCAGGAGCACTTTTGCCCTCCGGAGGAGCGATTCCGCCAGGGGAACTTCCCTCCCGGAGGTGGAAATCATCGTCATCACCATCACCAACAAATCTCCCATCTTGGGGGGGGATCTCCATCAACATCTTCACCAGCACCATAGTTCATCTCTTATATTCAATCTTGTTACCAGAACTATAGATTGTTGCTAGGGGGTGACTAGTAGTGTTGATTACATCTTGCAGTTGATTACTATATGGTTTATTTGGTGGAAGATTATATGTTCAGATCCATTATGCATATTAATACCCCTCTGATCATGAGCATGTTTGTTGATTGTGAGTAGTGACTTTTGTTCTAGAGGTCACGGGATAAATCATGTTGCAAGTAATCATGTGAATTTGATATGTGTTCGATATTTTGATAGTATGTATGTTGTGATTCCCCTAGTGGTGTCATGTGAACGTCGGCTACATGGCATGATGCGGAGCATCCCAAGGTCATCCCCATTGACCTACCATCGTCTCACCAAGTTCCTAGCGGACCCTTGACACGAGCACGTGCAAGAGCTCTCGAAACCGAGGTGACATCTCTCCTCTCACAATTCCACTTCGATGCACATGAGGCATGGCTACTACCTCATATGGAGACATTGTGCATACTCGGGTATTAAGGAGTTAGCCATGAAGAAGCTAAGGAGCAAGGAGAATCAGAAGAAGAAGATGGACGTGAAGACGGAGAAGAAGAAGAGCTGTGGAAGAAACCCCAGCCTCCGGACGACCGGTCAGGACCGGACGTCCGGAGCTTGAAGCCCCAGCCACCGGACGACCGGTCGGGACCAGACGTCCGGCGCCTGAAGCCCCAGCCGAGCTATAGCGAGCAGACGTCCGGCCTGGACCGGACGACCGGTGACCCCGCACCCGAGCCAAACGAGCGGAAGTCTGACGCCACCGGACGACCGACCACTTCCGGAAATCCGCTACTTCAACATCCGAGCCAGAACAAGCGGACGACCGGCGACTACCGGACATTCGGCCGCCCATGAGCCACCGGACGACCGCCCCCCAGCGGACGTCCGATACCTGTTTGTGCACAGGATTCGGGCCCGAGGCCCATGTACCCCCCACTTCGTCCCCTTTTGCACTAAGACTATAAATAGACCTCCTATTCCTCCTAGCTAGGGTTAGCAAAGGATTAGCTCATATTCCGTGTGAGAGCTTTGCTCATCCACTTGGTTACCTTCTCCTCGGAGATAGCGCCTCCTCGGAGAAGATCCCCCAAGCGGATTCAGGACTCCTTTACGAGAAGAACCTCAAGACCTCCTCACGGAGAAGACCGGCTACCTTTGTATTGTCCCTAGTTGACCGTGGCTCGTGTGAGCTCTTATGTACTCGAGGATCTAGCATATGTGTGACTATCTTGTGTTTCCCCTCGTGATTTCCCTCGTGTTTCCCCTCATGTTCTTCGCGGGATCCACTCCTTTCGTGAAAGATCGGCCGTATAGGGTTCTACCCTACATTATCTTGGTATCTAGAGCCACGTTGATCAAGATTTCGGAGCCACCCCATTGTGTTTCTAGCATTGTTTTTTTGTCCAAATTCGAAAATCCCCACAAAAATAGCCCAATTTTATTTGTGATTTGTTGGTGTGTTGAAATTTTGCTGGATTTGATCCATGGATTTGCTTTGACTTGAGTGGATCTAGCTTTCCCCCCTTTCCCCACCTTTTCCATCCACAAAATCGGCCGGATTCGACGAATTTTGACCTCTCCATCACGAACCCTAGCTGTTCTTCCCGTGCCCAAAATTTCGCCCAGGCACCGGACGTCCGACCGCCTCCGGACGTTCGACGACCGGACGACCGGCCCATCCCGGATGTCCGACGTTCCCTGACAAAACTGAAGTTTTTCCAGTTTTGGTCACCACCACCGCCCCCACTTCCGCATACACACTCCCACCACCTATACACCATCATCACTTCCGCATACCACCACCATTGCTTGCCCGTTTCGCACTCTGACACGTTTTGCCACTTCGAGCTTTGAGAATTTGAGTTGTGGTTCCGTGTCCTATTGTGTTTCGGCTATTTAGGTATGGTTCGACATCAACATCACCGCCGCTCATCTTCGCCACAGACGCGTCATCAACAACAACCACCTCGACTATATCTTGGTATTCGTGCGAACATTTTGACACCATGCCGTACGCAAGAAACGGTAACCTCACCTTGGTATTGGACAAATCATTCTTGCCATTACATTGATAGCCATCATAGCCTTACTCCTTTGTGTCGCTTACCCATCGAGACTATCTTTTGAGTACTGACGGCAACGAGTCTTGTGCACATTAGTGATCATACTTCCCATAGCATACATACATCATTGGTGCATATCTTGGTATCATCACTTGTGTCACGAGATTGTCATCGCATACACAATTGCTATCTAGGTTCGTGAAGCATTGCATGAGAAAAGAGCTCAAACAACAAAGAACCAAACAAGATTTTAAGCAAAAGGGAAAGATAAGCAAAGAGCTTTTAAGCAAGAACCATAGCATCATACAACATTAAGATTGTCATACTAGATCATCTTGGATCATATCATAGAAACACCTTACATAGAGCATACTTGGGGTAGAAGTCATTGCATTTTTGCTTAGTAGGTTGTGCACAAGTTCGTATCTGCCTATTGTGCAATCGTGCTAGCGTCTCTCTAGTGTTGTGCAACAAGAGAATTTTTGTGGATTCCACATTTTGGCTCACCCTTGGTTCCAGTACCCCACTTATCCCTTTGCGTGTGTGTTTCCGTGTACCTTATTGCTCGGTCTAATTATTGCATTGCAAACTTGTGAATCTTTTCCAACATTATTGAAGCTCACTTACAATTGCATCAAATTTTGTGCCACCATCCAAACCAAGATCCACCATAAGCGTTTACTTGTGTAGGTGTGAGAAACCGATAATGATTGGTACCAATTGTGCTATTTCCTTGTTCCACACTGGAGTGATCATTGATCCACCTTCAACTTTGGTCAAGGTACATTTGGTATACGTTCTTGTCTTTCTACCACTCACATTTTTCTCTTGGAATGATGGATAGGCCAAGTACCTCTACCAACCCACTCTTCATTGAGCATGACGAAGACATGAACTCCTACGTCACCAAGAGACACCTCTTTGGTGCACACCGTGCTTTGCATCAAGAGCAACAAGCAATGAGTGAACGCATCGACAACCTCACCACCGACTTGCGACTCTCCGAGCAACATACAAGGGACTACTTCGACCACAAGCTCGATGATCAGAAGCAAGAGAACGACGCAAGAATGGACGAGATTCGTGCTTTATTGCTCAACCGCTCTTCTTCCACTTCGTCCTCATCAAGACGGAGCTGCTCAAGTCGACACTCCGACTTCACCCTCTCCGGCTCAAGTACACCGACATCAAACACTCTTCGACGTGCCGCGTGCAATGATCGTCAAGCAAGCCTCAATCCTCTATGCGACACCGACTCTCAAGAGCACTGACACCGTCAAAGCCAAGCTGCCTTTGCGCAAGCACGAGAACAGCAACGACAACGCCAACATGAAGAGGAAGAGCGAGCGTGTCTACACCAAGATGCACAAGATGCCGAGGCACAACGCCAAGAACAACAACTCCGTGAAGCTCAAGCACTTGAGGCGCAACGTGCCTTTCGAGATTCAAGTCACGTTGTCGCCACACGTAATCGCCATCGGTGTGAACAAGAAGAAGCACTTCGCAAAGAAGTTCACGAACGAAGATATCAAGCTCGCGTGCAACGTCAATCTCGACAAGTACCTCCACAAGCTCGCCAAGAACATGAAGTTCGCCAAGATCATGAAGACAATGGAAATCCTCCACGACAAGGGCAACATGAGGTCGATAACCCTCCTCGCCAAGATCACAACGAGTTTGACAATCATCAACAACATGGGCGTCATTATCCCTGACCCCAACACAATGAAGAGCAGCGCTACGGCAAGCTAAAGTTCACCATGCCCAAGTTCAATGGAAGCGACGATCCCGAAGAGCACCTTTCATGGGAATTGAAGGTCGACAAAATCTTCCGCTTGCACAACTATGAATAAGAGAAGAAGATCACGATGGCATCCCTTGAGTTCCAAGACTATGTCCTCATTTGGTGGGAACAAGTCATCGAGCGCGGTGAGGCAAGAGGTGAACCACCCATCACTACTTGGGCGCAAATGAAGGATGTCATGAGAGCATGCTTCGTGCCTACCTACTACAACCGCAACCTCTTCAAGAAACTCCAACTACTCAAGCAAGGAACCAAGAGCGTTGAAGACTACTACAAGGAGATGGAGATTGCCATGATAAGAGCCAATTTCATGGAAGATGATGAGTAAACAATGGCACGTTTCTTGAATGGACTCAATCATCCTATCAATAAGATTGCCGACTTCCAACCATACTCGAACCTCATCGAGCTAGTGCATCAAGCTACCAAAGCGGAATGCCAAGTGCAAGATGATTTCAAGTATGTCAAGTTCTCATCCAAGACATACGGCTTCTCCAACACCCAAGCTTCAACGACTCCAACACGGTCTACCGAGCCATCTACAACCAACGTCGACAAGTCGAGTTCCAAGAAAACTTCGACTACTGCAAGTCATCCTACTACAAGCAACTTCAAACCGAGAGCTTCATCATCATCAACCCCCACTGATGAGACCGTCAAGACAAGTTCCTTCAAATGCTTCACATGCGGAGGCCGAGGCCACAAGTCCTACAAGTGCACCAACAAGCGGACCATGATCCTCAATGACGACGGCACTTATGACTCAATGAGTGAAGGAGAAATGGAAGCCCTTGAGCAAGTGGCCATACTCTGGCAAGTGAACGATGAAGAGGAACAAGTCTTTTGCGATGAAGATTCAAGTCTCGCTATAGTTGTCTCCAAGGTCTTGACTCTTCAACATCACCAAGAAGAAGACCAAAGATTCCATATCTTTCATACCAATGCCGGCATCAAAAAAAAGAAAAGGAGCGCCAAAAAAACAGAGCAGAAAAAGAAAAGGAGCGCCAAAAAAACAGAGCGGAAAAAGTTCCGGAGTGTGCTTTTCCCTTGTTTACGTGCAGCGCCGTGATTTTGTTAGTGTTCTAGACTCGCGTCTCTAGCACGGTCTAGCCTAGGACCAGCACAGTACCATCGTTGAGCGTTTATTCAACTTTGCATCTCTGAATTGATTATTGCTGGCCCTTTTTGCTACCGTATTATAAGCCTTCCTAGCCACACATACATCTACGTCGTGCGTTTGACTCTCCCTGGTAATCGCTCTATCCAAGCTTTGAGAGTTTTGACTACGACGGTTGCCGATCACCGCCTGCTGCTGGGTAAGAACTGGTAAGAATTTGAGATTTGCTTGACGGATTTGTGACACCCACCACCACCTTGTTAGTAGTCTGTAGGATCATATTCTTGTGTGTTTCTATTGCTGCTAACCATGGCATGATCACAAGCCGATGAGACTGACTGGGAGAACATGATGAATAAGGAGTTGCATGATAAATTTCAGCAAATGATGAGTGGAAAGGTGCAAGATGTGCTCAACAGATTTGAAGAGGCCATGGAGAAGATAGATGGCATGGAGAAGACGTTCAAAACAAAGCTCGATAACAAGTTTAATGAATTGCTCGCGTGTCTTTCACCACCACCACTGGCTGCACCTAACGCACCTCTACAACAACAACAACAACAACGACGACTACCTCCACGTCGTGAAACAGCCCTCCACCGAGCGAGCCGTCTCCCTCTTGCGCCTGGCCATACTGTTGGTGCTGCTGTTGATACTTCTGTGGCTCCTGCTGCTGATGCGGAGGAGGAGGATTTTGCAGGAGATTACGAGGATGAGGTTGATCAAAATCAGAACTACGTGCAAGCACCAGCACCACAACCACCAGGTCATCCACATGCAAATAGTGGCAATGGTGGGGCTCCCCTCAGGTACGAGATCATGACCATCTCCCTAAACTAAAATTGAATATTCCACCATTAGAGGGTAGATATGTTCCTGATATATATCTTACTTGGGAGTTAGAAACTGAACAACGATTTACATGTTTACAATATCCTGAGGAGAGACATCTTCTTGCTGTTGTTTGTGCTTTCACTAGCTTTGCATGTGTTTGGTGGTCTGAACATTGTAGATTATATCCTATTCCAGCTACTTGGGCTGCTTTGAAAACTGCTATGCTTACTCGTTGGGTTCCACCATATTATCAACGTGAATTACTTCAAAAATTGCAGCGCTTATGACAGGGAAAAAATTCTGTAGAAGAATATCATCAAGAATTACAAATTGGCATGATTAGATGTGGTATTGTTGAGGAGAATGAAGCTATGCTTGCACGTTTTATGGGTGGATTAAATAGAGAGATTCAAACCATTCTAGAGTATAAGGAGTATAATAATATCACTCGTTTATTCCATCTTGCTTGTAAAGCTGAACGTGAAGTGCAAGAGCGACAGGCATTGGCGTGAACTAACTTTTCTGCAGGTCGATCTTCATCATGGACACCATGTGCATCCTCTACTTCCACTGCACCAGCACCTCCATCAGGTGCCACCTCCAGCCGTGATACAAGAAAGCAGGCACAACCACCACTATCTGCCAAGAGCACACCTGCCGGGCCTGCGCAGAGCTATTCTTCTTCCATGGCATCAACAAGGAACACAAGTGATATTATTTGTCGTCGTTGTAAGGGAAGAGGACATTTTGCGAGAGAATGCAAATCTCAGCGTGTGATGATTGCAACTGAGGATGGTGGGTATGAGTCCGCTAGTGACTATGATGAGGAGACTTTGGCTCTTATTACACATTAAGAACACGGTGGAGATGATTCTGATCATGAGATGCAATACATGGCTGCTGAAGATGCTGAAAGGTATGAATGTTTAGTTGCTCAACGTGTTTTGAGTGTGCATGTCACACAAGTTGAGCAAAATCAGAGGCATAATTTCTTCCACACAAAGGGAGTTGTGAAGGAACGTTCTTTTCGCGTCATCATAGATGGAGGGAGCTGCAACAACTTGTCTAGCATGGAGATGGTGGAGAAGCTATCTCTCACCACAAGACCGCATCCACATCCTTACTACATCCAATGGTTCAACAACAACGGCAAGGTTAAGGTAACACGTACTGTTCGTGTGCATTTTAGTATCTCTACATATGTTGATTATGTTGATTGTGATGTGTTACCTATCCAAGCATGTTACTTATTACTTGGTAGACCATGGCAATTTGATAAACATTCTGTACACCATGGTAGAACTAATCAGTATACTCTTGTTCATAAGGACAAAAATATTACTTTGCTTCGTATGACTCCTGATTCCATTTTGAAAGATGATATTAACAGAGCTAATAATGCAAAACAGGAGCAAAATAAGAGTGAAAATCAGATTGTGGCAAAAGAATTTGAGAAACAAATGAAGCCTAATAATAAACCATCTAGTGGTGTTTTTGAAATTAAATTGAAAAGTTCATGTTTACTTGCCACCAAATCTGATATTGATGATCTAGATTTTAGCAAATCTGTTTGCTATGCTTTTGTGTGCAAAGAGGCATTATTTTCATTCGAGGACGTGCCTTCCTCTTTGCCTCCTGCTGTCACTAACATTTTGTAGGAGTTCGCTGACGTCTTTCCACAAGACGTGCCACTGGGATTACCACCTATTCGAGGGATTGAGCATCAAATTGACTTAATTCCCGGTGCATCATTACCCAACCATGCACCATACTGTACCAATCCAGAGGAGACGAAGGAGATTATGCGTCAAGTACAGGAGCTGCTCGATAAAGGTTATATACGCGAAACACATAGTCCTTGTGCTGTTCCTATCATTTTAGTACCGAAAAGGATGGTACGTGGCGTATGTGCGTTGATTGTAGAGGCATTAATAATATTACTATTTGTTATCGTCATCCTATTCCTAGGCTAGATGATATGCTTGATGAATTGAGTGGCTCTACAATATTCTCCAAAGTTGATTTGCGTAGTGGATACCATCAAATTCATATGAAATTGGGAGATGAATGGAAAACGACATTTAAAACTAAGTTTGGATTATATGAGTGGTTAGTCGTGCCTTTTCGGTTAACTAATGCACCTAGCACTTTCATGAGATTAATGAAAGAAGTTTTACGTGCTTTCATTGGATGATTTGTGGTAGTTTAAGTTGATGACATCTTGATTTATAGAAAATCTTTGGAGGAACATTTGGAACATTTACGTGCTGTTTTTATTGTTCTACGTGATGCACGTTTGTTTGGTAACCTTGGGAAGTGCACCTTCTGCACCGACCGAGTATGTTTTCTTGGCTATGTTGTTACTCCACAGGGAATTGAAGTTGATAAAGCCAAGATTGAAGCTATTGAGAGTTGGCCGCAGCCCAAAACGGTCACACAAGTGAGGAGTTTCCTTGGCCTCGCTGGTTTCTATAGGCGTTTTATGAGAGACTTTAGCACCATTGCTGCACCTCTCAACGAGCTTACAAAGAAGGATGTGCCTTTTGTTTGGGGTACCACACAGGAACAAGCCTTCATGGTATTGAAGGATAACTTGACACACGCTCCTTTACTCCAACTTTCTAATTTTAATAAGACTTTTGAGCTTGAATGCGATGCTAGTGGAATTGGATTAGGAGGCGTGTTATTACAAGATGGCAAACCTATTGCATACTTTTCTGAAAAATTGAGTGGGCCTAGTCTGAACTATTCTACTTATGATAAAGAATTATATGCTCTTGTTAGGACCTTAGAAACATGGCAACATTATTTATGGCCCAAGGAATTTGTTATACATTCTGATCATGAATCTTTGAAACACATTAAAAGTCAAGCAAACTTGAACCGTAGACATGCTAAATGGGTTGAATTCATTGAGACTTTCCCTTATGTCATTAAACACAAGAAGGGTAAACAAAATGTTATTGCTGATGCATTGTCTCGTCGTTATACTATGCTTTCACAACTTGACTTTAAAATATTTGGTTTGGAGACCATCAAACACTAAAATGTGCATGCTGCTGAATTTAAAGATGTATTTCAGAATTGTAAGGAAGGGAGAACTTGGAACAAGTTGATTCTTAACGATGGATTTGTGATTGGTGCTAACAAGCTATGCATTCCAGCTAGCTCCGTTCGTCTTTTGTTGTTGAAGGAGGCGCATGGAGGAGGATTAATGGGAAACTTTCGCGTCAAGAATACGGAGGATATACTTGCTACACATTTCTTTTGGTCAAAGATGAGACGGGATGTTGAGCGTTTTGTTGCTCACTGCACTACATGTCATAAAGCTAAGTCACGACCCAATCCTCATGGTTTATATATGCCTTTGCCTGTACCTAGTGTTCCTTGGGAGGATATATCTATGGACTTTATTTTAGGTTTACCTTGAACAATGAAGGGGAGGGATAGCATATTGTTGTCGTGGATACGTTTTCCAAAATGGCACACTTTATACCATGTCATAAAAGCGATGATGTTGTTAATGTTGCTGATTTGTTCTTTCGTGAAATTATTCGCTTGCATGGTGTGCCAAATACTATTGTTTCAGATCATGATACTAAATATCTTAGCCACTTTTGGAGATGTTTATGGGCTAAGTTGGGGACTAAACGGCTTTTTAGTACTACTTGTCACCCCCAAACTGATGGACAAACTGAAGTAGTCAATAGAACAATGTCTACTATGCTTAGGGCTGTTTTGAAGAATAATAAGAAAAAGTGGGAAGAATGCTTGCCTCATATTGAATTTGCTTATAATCGTTCATTGCATTGTACTACTAAGATGTGCCCTTTTGAAATTGTGTATGGTTTCCTACCTCGTGCTCCTATTGATTTGCTGCCTCTTCCATCTTTGGAGAAGGTTAATTTTGATGCTAAAGAACGTGCTCAATTAATTTTAAAAATGCATGAGTTAACTAAGGAAAACATTGAGCGTATGAATGCTAAATATAAACTTGTTGGAGATAAGGGTAGAAAACATGTTGTGTTTGCGCCTGGAGATCTTGTTTGGTTACATTCGCGTAAGGATAGATTTCCTAATTTGCGCAAATCAAAGCTAATGCCACATGTTGATGGTCCTTTTAAGGTGTTAGAGAAAATAAATGATAATGCATATAAACTTGAGCTGCCTGCAAATTTTGGGGTTAGTCCCACTTTTAACATTGCAGATTTGAAGCCTTATTTGGGTGAGGAAGATGAGCTTCCGTCGAGGACGATTTCATTTCAAGAAGGGAGGATGATGAGGACACCAATACCATTGTTACACCCATAACCCCTGCTGCTATACATACTGGACCAATTACTAGAGCTCGCACACGCCAATTAAATTATCAGGTGCTTTCGTTTCTTGGTAATGATTCTAATGTTCATGAGAATATGATGCTGCATAAATTGGAGAGAATTGTTTTGCTTACAAATGAAGGGCCTGGCATGGATAAGAGGGAGGAACACTGGAGCAAGACCAAGCATGGAGATGATGGCATGCGCAAGGGTATAAAGAATGTAGTTACAAGCGATGATTTCAGGACTTTGAAGCCACCATAAGGAGTGCATGAAGCCTTGGACGAAATATACAAGATGCCACTTCATAAATCTGGTCCAGAGGCTATTCTAGGTGCTGCGTCACCTTATTATTGGGCCAGGCCCATGTATTTTCGAAATACTTAAGTATAGGCTGTTTTTAGGGTCCGTATGTGTGGGGAAACAAGAGTTAGGGTTGGTTTCGGACCCCTCCTCCAAGGGCCTCGAAATTCCCCCTCTTCCTCCATATATACAGCCCTTAGGGCGCCATTTAGACTTTGAGTTTTGTTTAGATTAAAGTTCGCCATAGTTGCAACTTCGCGTACTTTGTTTGTTTTCAACAACCAGACAAAGGCGTCATAGAACCCCACCTTGATCAATAAAGCTTTCATCTTATATTCGCAATATCCAGATTGCAATCTCAGTTTCTTGCTTGTTCTTCGTTTGCTCGTAGAAAACAGACCATCGTGGTCAGGTTGGTCGTGCTCCGGTGTGGTCAATAACCCATCGGAAGTTGGTTTAGCGATTGCTAAGGCACGACGTCTGGCATGTTCGTAGTCGGATCGTCAAGGTCGACTCCCACAGAAAACGATAGCCACCAACTCATCGAAACATCGGGACACCTTCGCCTCTATCACTATCAAATCCGCATACAATAGGGTGATGAATGGAAAACCGCTTTCAAAACCAAGTTTGGGTTGTATGAGTGGTTAGTCATGCCTATGGGTCTATCGGCAGCACCGGGTACTTTTATGCGTCTTATGAATCATGTCTTTCGCCCTTACATTGGTGTGTTTGTTGTGGTCTACTTCGATGATATCCTTTTTTATAGCAAATCTCTTCAAGATCATGTCACCCATGTTCGAACCATTTTGCAAACTCTCCGAAACGATCATCTCTATGCTAACATGGAAAAGTGCCTTTTCGGCGTTGATAAGCTCGTTTTCTTGGGTTTTGTTGTATCTTCTAAGGGTGTTCATGTTGATGAGTCCAAGATCAATGCTATTAAGTATTGTCCCCAACCAACCAACTTGCAACAAGTGTGAAGTTTTCTTGGCCTTGCGGGTTTCTATCGTTGCTTTGTGAAAGATTTTAGCACCATTGCTTCTCCTTTGCATGCCTTGAGAAAGAAGAACGCGCCTTTTGTTGGGGGACCATCCGAAGGTACCGCTTTCAATGAGCTTAAGAATTTTCTTACTCATGCTCCCGTGCTTGCTTTACCCAACTTTGACAAGCCCTTCGTGATTCATTGTGATGCTAGTGGTAATGGCATAGGAGGTGTGTTTACGCAAGAGAAGAACCCCATAGCTTACTTTAGTGAGAAAGTTTCCGGAGCGCAACTCAATTACCCCATCTATGACAAAGAGCTATATGATTTAGTACGAGTTTTGCATGAATGGGAACACTATCTTCGCCCTCATGAATTCATCATTCATACCGATCATGAAACACTCAAGTACCTTAAGGGCCAAACCAAGTTGAACAAGCGTCATGCTAAATGGAGTGAATTCACCAAGTCTTTTCCTTATGTCATCAAGTACATCAAAGGTAAGGAAAATGTTGTGGCGGACGCTCTTTCTCGCATATGCATGCTTGTTACTCAACTTGAATTGGATGCCATTGGCTTTGAGCACATAAAAGACTTGTATGAGCATGATCCTACTTTTGCTACTCCTCATGCCAAATGTTTGACGCATACATCTTGGGAATGCTATTACATCAAAGATGGATATCTTATGAGAGCTAACAAGCTTTGCATCCCCGATTCCTCTCTTCGTTTGTTGCTTTTGCGGGAATCTCATGGAGGAGGACTAATGGGACATTTTGGATGTGACAAGACTTTCTCTACGCTCTCCAAGAACTACTATTGGCCCAAGATGTTTCGCGACATCAACCGCTTCACCAACCGATGCTCTACATGTCGCAAAGCTAAGTCTAAATCTCAATCCCATGGCCTTTACATGCCTCTCCCTATTCCATATCAACCATGGGAACATATTAGCATGGATTTTGTACTTGGCTTGCCTAGGACTAGAAATGGAAAGGATTCGGTATTTGTCGTTGTGGACCGATTCTCTAAGATGGCACATTTCATTCCTTGCAACAAGATACACGATGCTTCACATGTTGCCTTTTGTAGGGAAATATTGCGTCTACATGGAGTGCCAAATACGATCGTCTTGGACCGCGACATCAAGTTCCTAAGCTACTTTTGGAAGACCCTATGTGCCAAGCTCGGAATCAAGCTACTCTTCTCCATGGCATATCATCCACAAAACGAAGGCCAAACGGAGGTGACCAACCGCACACTCTTCGCTCTACTTCGCTTGCTCATCAAGAAAAACATCAAGGAGTGTCTACTTATCGCCGAGTTCCCCTACAACCGAGCAAGACACTCAACAACCGGCAAGTCCCCCTTCGAGGTCGTCTATGAATTCAACCCATTGTCCCCATTGGACATTCTTCCTCTACCACTACAAGAGCGCATCAATATGAACGCAAGTGCACGTGTGAAACATCTCAAGAAGGTGCATGAAGATACAAGGCACACCATCGAGCGCCAAGTACAACGACTTGCGACCAAGCTCATCATCAACAAGAAACCCATGGTATTCGACATTGGTGATCTTGTCTGGCCACGCCTTCGCAAAGACTGCTTCCCCAACGAATGCAAGTCCAAGCTTCTACCTAGAGCGGACGGACCCTTCAAGGTGCTCGCACGCTACAACAACAACGCTTACAAGATCGACTTACCGCACGACAAGTACAACGTGAGCGACATCTTCAATGTCAAGGACCTCTCGCCCTACCATGGTGATGAAGAATTTGATCCGTGGTCGGATCTTCCCCAAGGGAGGGGAGATGATACGGAGCATCCCAAGGTCATCCCCATGGACCTACCATCGTCTCACCAAGTGGCTAGCGGACCCATGACACGAGCACGTGCAAGAGCTCTCGAAACCGAGTTGACATCTCTCTTCTCACAATTCCACTTCGATGCACATGAGACATGGCTACTACCTCATACGGAGACATTATGCATACTCAGGTATCAAGGAGTTAGCCATGAATAAGCTAAGGAGCAAGGAGAATCAGAAGAAGAAGATCGATGTGAAGACGGAGAAGAAGAAGAAGAAGAAGAGCTGCGGAAGAAACCCTAGCCACCGGATGACCGGTCGGGACCGGACGTCAGGCGCCTGAAGCCCCAGCCGAACTACAGCTAGGATACGACCGGCGACCCGCACCTGAGCCAAACTAGCGGAAGTCCGACGCCACCGGACGACCGGCGACCGAACGATCGACCACTTCCGGAAATCTGCTGCTTCAACATCCGAGCCAGAACGAGCGGACGACCGGCGACTACCGGACGTCTGGCCACCAGTGAGCCACCGGACGACCGGCCCGCAGCGGACGTCCGGTACCTGTCTATGCACAGGATTCAGGCCCGAGGCCCATGTACCCCCCCACTTCGTCCCCTTTTGCACTAAGACTATAAATAGACCTCCTATTCCTCCTAACTAGGGTTAGCAAAGGATTAGCTCATATTTCATGCGAGAGCTTTGCTCATCCACTTTGTTACCTTCTCCTCGGTGATAGCGCCTCCTCAGAGAAGATCCCCCAAGCGGATTCAAGATCCCTTTACAGGAAGAACCTCAAGACCTCCTCACGGAGAAGACCGGCTACCTTTGTATCGTCCCTAGTTGATTGTGGATCGTGTGACCTCTTATGTACTCGAGGATCTAGCATATGTGTGACTATTTCTTGTTAGTTTTAGTGATTCTCTCATGTTTCCCCTCGTGATTTCCCTCGTGTTTCCTCTCGTGTTCTTTGCGGGATCCGCTCCTTTCATGAAAGATCGACCGTATAGGGTTCTACCCTACATCATGACACTTCACCATATTTGGGCCTAAGAGAATGCATTGTGGAGTAGTAAATATATGGTGGGTTGCGAGAGTGACAGAAACTTAAACCCTAGTTTATGCACTACTCCGTAAGGGACCGATTGGATCCTAGAATTTAATGCTATGGTTAGGATTTATCCTTAATACTTTTCTCATAGTTGCGGATGCTTGTGGGAGGGTTAATCATAAGTAGGAGGTTTGTTCAAGTAAGAACAACACCTAAGCATTGGTCCACCCACATATCAAGTTATCAAAGTAGCGAACACAAATCAAACCAATATGATGAAAGTGACTAGATGAAATTCCCGTGCACGCTCAAGAACGCTTTGCTCATTATAAGAAACCGTTTTGGACTGTCCTTTGCCTCAAAAGGATGGGGCTACCTTGCTGCATACTTGTTACTATTATCGTTACTTGCTCGTTACAAACTATCTTGCTATCAAACTACTTGCTACTTACAATTTCAGCACTTGCAGACACAACCTTACTGAAAACTACTTGTCATTTCCTTCTGCTCCTCGTTGGGTTTGACACTCTTACTTATAGAAAAGAGCTACAATTGCCCCCCTATACTTGTGGGTCATCATTCTACATTTGGTTGCAGGAAATAGACCCTCGTGGTCAGGTTGATCGTGCTCCGGCGTGGTCAATAACCTCTCGGAGTTGGTTTAGCGACTGCTAAGGCATGACGTCCTCACACGGTCGTAGTCGGATCATCAAGGTATACTCCACGATAAACGATAGCCACCCTGTCATCGAAAGATGGGATACCTTTGCCTCTATCACCATGATTTTGTTAGTGTTCTAGGCTCGCATCTCTAGTACGGTCTAGCCTAGGACCAGCACAGTACCGTCGTTGAGCGTTTTTTCAACTTTGCATCTCTGAATTGATTATTGCTTACCCTTTTTGCTACCATATTATAAGCCTTCCTAGCTCCACATACATCTACATCGTGCGTTTGACTCTCCCTGGTAATCGCTCTATCCAAGCTTTGGGAGTTTTGACTACAATAGTTACCAATCACCATCTACGGCTTGGTAAGAACTGTTAAGAATTTGAGATTTGCTTGACGGATTTGGGACACACTGCCGCTTTCTAGTAGTCTGTAGGATCATATTCTTGTGTGTTTCCATTGCTGCTAACCATGGCAGGACCAGAAGCCGACGAGATTGACTAGGATAACATGATGAAGAAGGAGCTTCATGATAAATTTTAGCAAATGTTGAGTCAACAAGTGGAAGATGTCATGGCCAACTTCAGAAAGGCACTGGAGAGGATTGATGACATTGAGAAGACAATTGACACCAAGTTGGATGCCAAGTTCGATGAAGTACTCATGCATCTTCCACAACAAACTGCCCACTGCAGATGTTGCACCTACACATCATCATCATCATCATCATCATCAACAACAACAACAACAACAACATCGCCTTCCAAATCAAGTGGGATGAGAATTGCGCGTTCCCCTTGAGCCTGGTCAAAATTCTGGTGTCGTTGTACCTACTGTTGATGCTTCTATAGCTCCTGCTGCTACTACAGAGGTGGAGGACCATTATGAGGATGAGCTTGATCAAAATCAGAACTACGTGCAACCACCAGCACCACCACCACCACCACCAGGTCATCCTCATGCATATCATCGCAACGGTAGGGCTGCACCACCACCTGAGATACGAGATCATGACCATCTTCCTAAACTAAAATTGAATATTCCACTGTTTGAGGGTAGATATGTTCCTGGTATATATGTTCCTTGGGAGTTAGAAACTGAACAATGTTTTACATGTTTACAATATCCTGAGGACAGACATGTTCCTGCTGTTGTTTGTGCTTTCACTAGTTTTGCATGTGTTTGGTGGTCTGAATTGTAGATTCTATCTTATTCCAGCTACTTGGGCTTCTTTGAAAACTGCTATGCGTACTCGTTGGGTTCCACCATATTGTCAACATGAATTACTTCAAAAATTGTTGTGTTTAAGACAAGGAAAAAATTCTGTAGAAGGATATTATCAGGAATTACAAACTGGAATGATTAGATGTGGTATTGTCGAGGATAATGAAGCTATGCTTGCACGTTTTATGGGTGGATTGAATAAAGAGATTCAGACCATTCTAGAGTATAAGGAGTATAATAATATCACTCATTTATTCCATGTTGCTTGCAAAGCTGAACGTGAAGTGCAGGATCGACAGGCATTGGCGCGAACTAACTTTTCTACCGGTCGACCTTCATCACGGACACCGCGTGCATCCTCTACTCCCACACGTCCTACTGCAGCACCACTGACTTCAGCCGCCAATTCCAACCGAGATACAAGAAAACAGGCACCACTGTCAGTGTTAAAACCGGTGGATCTCGGGTAGGGGGTCCCGAACTGTGCGTCTAAGGTCGATGGTAACAAGAGACATGGGACACGATGTTTACCCAGGTTTGGGCCCTCTCTATGGAGTTAATACCCTATTTCCTGCTTGATTGATCTTCATGAATATGAGTATTACAAGAGTTGATCTACCACGAGATCGTAATGGCTAAAACCCTAGAAGTCTAGCCTATGTGATTATGATTGTCTCTGCCTCTACGGACTAAACCCTCCGGTTTATATAGACACCGGAGGGGACTAGGGTTATACAAAGTCGGTTACAGAGAAAGGAATCTTCATATCCGAACGCCAAACTTGCCATCCAGGCCACGGAGAGTCCCATCTAGACACGGGTGAGAGTCTTCGGTCTTGTATCTTCATAGCCCATCAGTCCAGCCCATGTCCAACAGGCCGAACGCCCGAGGATCCCTTAATCCAGGACTCCCTCAGTAGCCCCTGAACCAGGCTTCAATGACGAGGTGTCCAGTGTGCAGATTGTCTTTGGCATTGCAAGGCGAGTTCCTCCTCCAATACTCCAACACAGTCTTCGAACACAACGAACGTGTCCGGATCTGCAAAACAAGTACCACACACAACCACAGAGAGTATAACATTTCACGAGTCTAATCTGCCAACAACTTTTTGGTAACATGATATCACGTCCCTACCCGGTTATTATTTCGAACCGTTTTTCGGCCTACCGCTCCATATTTCGAGATGCGGTTTTATTGGCACGTCTTGTCAAATCAGAGATCGTGTCCCCTTATTGCAGGATTCTCATCAATACGGGTATGGGTAATCCAACCGTGCCACCAACACGGCCCCTAGGGAATAGGCGAGTTTTATGGCAAGTGGGGAGGCGCTTGATATTCACTGCCTTTATAAGGAGATAAGGATTCACATCTTTCACCCACGCCTTCTCTCTTTCCGCCTACCCACTCTAGAGCTCCAGTGCCCAAGTTCTCATCTTTTCTGCCTCAAGAAAGCACTCCGACCATGTCCGGAGCGCAGGGCAAGTGGATGGCCTCCACTGTCAAGGAGAAGGACATCACCCAGCTTCGGGAGGCCGGATATTTGGCCAAAGAGGTCGCCCATCGGCTTCCGACCGAGGGACAGATCATCCCTACCCCGAAGCCCCATGAGAGGGTAGTTTTCATCCCCCACTTCATCCGCGGGCTGGGATTTCCACTCCACCCCTTCGTCCATGGGATCATGTTCTACCATGGGTTGGATTTCCATGATCTGGCCCCAAATTCCTTCCTCACTATCTCGGCATTTATCGTCGTGTGTGAGGCCTTCCTCCGCACCCAACCCCACTTTGGATTGTGGCTAAAGACCTTCAATGTGAAGCCGAAGGTGGTGGGCGGCCAACACGCAGAGTGCAGAGGCGCCATGGTGAGCAAAATGTCCAACGTCCCATGGCCCAAAGGCACCTTCGTGGAGACCGTCAAGGGGTGGCAGAAGTTGTGGTTCTACATCACAGAGCCCCGCGACACTACCTTGGCCACGGCTCCTGAATTCAAATCCGGGGCCCCAATGCGGCTTACCTCCTGCAAGAGAAGGGCCTAGATTGGTCCTTGTCGGACGAGCTGACAGCGCTTCAGACGCGCATCAGGAGCATGATGGACAAGAACGTCAAGCTTGTCAATGTGATTCTGGTGATGCTAGTTCGCCGGATCCTTCCATGCCAGAGCCGGGCTTGCCACCTATGGGAGTTCGATCCAGCCAAGCACAAGACCTTGCAACGGTTCTTCGGAACTACGCACGAAGATATCTGGAAGGTGCTCTTCAAGGCCAACGAGACATGGCCGAAGACGATCGAGGACCGTGGGCATGACCTGGCCCATCCCGCTAGTTCGGTAAGTTTTCCGTGTTTCAAGGTGTATCCCTTACTTGCTTACTCAAGGAGGATGTGCAAACTTCCCTATTTGTTTTTTCAGGGTTGGACGAAGAAGGCGGAGCGGATTCAGTGTCTGGCTCTGCTGCCCGAGGAACCAACCATCCCGCTTCTGATGAAGATGCTGGTTTCGGCGCCCTACAAGGCGCCGGAGAAGAAGGCCAGGAAAAAGGCCAAGGGGACTAGAGGTGGCCTTCGTCCCAAGGGTACTTCGGACATGGTGTCCGAAGACGCCGAAACTCACTCCTCCGCCGCCGAAGATGACGAGGAGGAAGAAGAGGAAGAAGGAAGCAACTCCCCCTCCCCGAGCAGGGAAAGAAGAGGGCGGCCTCCACAAATCTGGAGGCGGAGGCGTCCAAGAAGGGGAATGTCTCCCTCGCGGATAGCTCCGCGTGGGACATCGATAGCAGCCCTGAACGGCGCCCTCGAGACAAGCCCCTGGCCGAATCGTGAGTATTCAAAGACCCCGACGCATTCATATATCAGCCTCTTTACTTCATAAATTTAACATGTTGAATCATGTACTTGCAGTCCAGCTCGTTCCGCCCTCGAGCGATCCTCCTCTTCGGGGAACTCGCTGGACCCGAAGGTGATGGAGAGCGGGTCCCTTCCAGCGGCCTCCTCTCCCAGGGCCATGGATGACACCGAGGTGTTGTCCCGAAGGATCCCAGGCCAGGGAGAGACGCAGGAGGCCGTCAGGGCGGCGCCAGAGGGCGAGACCTCTGCCGCCGGACGCATGGGGGAGCAGATCCCCATGGAGACTGGCGATGGGGGCCATGTCCAATTCGGCCCCTAGCCGAATACGGCCCCGGAGACCTATACGGCTCTGGAATCCAGCCAGCAGCCTCCTTCATCAGAAGGAGGAGTGCCCATTCCACCGGTGACCTCTGTCCAACCAGAGGCACCGGATACTCTACTGGAAGCGCTGCGAAGTGCTTCCATTGTTGAGGAACACTGTACCCTCATGGGTGCGGTGATTGAGAAGATTCAGTCTGCGAAGAGCCGACTGAACGAAGCCTGCACAAGCCTTTTAACAGGCTTTGAGGTAAGCAATGCAATTTGTGAAAAGAAAGTCACAGTATAGACAGTAGCCCCTGAGACTCTGTCCGGTGTTCGGAAAGAAGAGCCGAACAGAGGATCAAATAGTTTTTCGTAGGAGACTAACTAGATATGTCTATGTGAATAAGAGTGCGTCGCTGCTAGCCGCGACTTCTCATGCTGCCGAAGTTTCTATACTAAGGCTGAGTCTGGAGCGGGCCGAGGAAGAGCTCGGTCGAGTGAAAAAGCAGCTGGAGGACAAGCAGGGTATATAATGACCTATTCAGGTATAGCAAGATATGAATTGCTTGTGTTGATCGTATGATAATTTCTAGGAGCGGCGTCCGAGGTGGAAAACCTCAAGGCAGCGCTGGCCAAAGCCCAGAAGAGGGTGGCAGATGAACAGGCCGCCCGCGAAAAGCACGAGGCCAGGGTCGGTGAGATCCAGCAGGAGCTACAGGACGCCCTGAAGAAATGCAAGTCCATGGAGAGCAAGAATGCAGACCAGGAGTCCGAACTTGCCAAGGCCCGTCAAAGTGCACAAGAGGCCCGGGTCCAAGCCTAGGGCGCCCTCCAGGAAATCCAAGAGGCCATGAAAATTGCGGCTGGTAAGGCTTTTATTATGCAGAGCAAGTATGTGAAGAAGAGATATCTCTTGCTAACCCGGATCTGGAGTTCTCCAAGGTCGTTTGCGGATCTTCCATGCAGTGTTTCTGATGCTGCAGAATTCTTCCGAGCCGAAGAGGGGAGCTCAGCAGAGAAGCTGTTCTGGTCGCAATACCTTGCACCAGAACATCCGGTGCCCTTTAGCGACCAGCTAAAATAGCTGGTCGAGCTGCATAGGGTGGCTAAACTAGCTATGATGGATTTAATAATCCGGCTATGGCCTGCAGAAGCTATACCCGGCAGCTACTTCGGACTCGTGAAGCGGTCGGTCAATGCCTGCCGTCGGCTTGACGCCATCAAGCGGTCGGTCTACATAGAAGGTGCGTGGATGGCCTTGACCCGTGTCAAGATACAATGGGTGAAGATGGACGCCGTCAAGCTCGCGACTGAAGGACCGCCCGTGGGCAAGGAGCACTGCATGCCCGAGCGGTATTTTGAAGATGTTCTGAAGGGGTCCCGCATTGTGGCGGAGCAATGTGCTAAGGACATTATTTTTGAATGAATACATTCATGTTATCCCATCCTGTATGATGAAAACAAGGCTGATATGTAATATAATGCTTTGCTGCTTATTATTTAAAATTTTACCTCCTGTGCGGCCGTTTTATCAAGTCTGAGAGTTGGCCAGCCGTCGGCTTCAGCCCCCACGTAGGTAGTACGGGGGTGTTCGGGATGAATCTAAACACTCTTTATCCAAGAATTTGATCCTTGAAGGAGGTATTTAGCGCAACGAACTAGGCAATCGAACTATGTGGCTTCATCACCCTCACTTAGCCACAGGAGTTTGACAATAAAAATGTAGGTGCAGCCCCTAGTATCCGAACTAGGGTGTTGTAAACACCTGATCAGATAAGAACCGATTCATCGCATGCGGAAAAAATCGCTAAAGATTTGAAACCTCCAAAGAGCTGACTGGCTCACGCCGCATCATGACAACAGTCAGTTTTCGGCTTTCTCTAATGAGGTGCTCATCCGGATAAACCAGGACACAATCACAGTAGTTCTCCCTTTACTACCCTAGCCAATATAGCGGAACGTAAGGTAGTAAGCATAGGAGCCGGGCAAACCAACTATTGACCAAACACATGATTCGGAGCCAATGCATATAATGCTAAATTCGGGGTGCCGAACTATACTGTAAAAAGTGTTCGGACTTTGTTGTTGTATTATGGGGCGCAATGAGGGCCCTGGCGGATGAAAGCGTACCAAAGTGTACAGGTGCGATTTGATAAGATTATCAAAAGAGCAAACTAGTGCCGCAGAAGTTGGGCTGCAAACTGTTTCCATTATAGTTTGATTAATATGTTAAAGTGTATTTGTACAAGTAGTGCAATAAGCAACAGGGCTATTTAATATGCCACAACCAAGGGAGAGCTGTGTGCGGGTCCTGAAAACGGGTATAGTGATCGTTGAAAGAGACCACCTAAAAATTCCCTTATACGTGAGTGCTTTTTGCCTTCTTCGTGTATCTATCCTTTCGAAAGGACCTGTGATCAGGCCGTCAAGGAAGGCCTATGGAAAATAAACCTGAAAAGGGGAAAAACAGAAGGAAAAAAAGAAAAAGTATGTGTGTCCAGGGGAGGTCGAACCGTATTATGATTCACAATCTAGTTATGCCTCCGTCTATGCCCATGGTATTTTGCGTGCATAGTTATGTACGCGTGGTACAAACGCGCCACTTGTAGGGACTGGGACGGAGGCCGAATTGCTAGTCGAGCTCTTGATGAGGTGGGCTGTCCTGCTGCGGAGTAGTCCGGACTCGTTTGACGATGTCCGGGAGCTCGGCCACCGAATTGAGGTTCTTCTTGAAGAGGCCGCTCTGTACTTCTGCTGCTAAAGCAGCAGTGTGCTCCTCGGTACGGAGGGAGCGTTCCGTTTTTCCATTGACTATTATGACGCCGCGTGGTTCGGGCATCTTGAGCTTGATATAAGCATACTATGGCACCATGTTGAATCGAGCAAATGCGGTTCGTCCCAGTAGTGCGTGATAGCCACTATGGAAGGGGACGATATCGAAGATCAACTCTTCGCTTCAGAAGTGGTCCGAGGATCCAAAGACAACCTCTAATGTGATTGAGCCCGTACGGCGGGCCTCTACACCTGGTATGACTCCTTTAAAGGTAGTCTTTGTGGGCTTGATCCTTGAGGGATTAATACCCATTTTTGCACACTGTATCCTGATAGAGCAGGTTCAGGCTGCTGCCACCATCCATGAGGACTCGCGTGAGATGGAATCCATCAATGATTGGGCCAAGGACCAGTGTAGCTTAACTGCCATGACGGATACAGGTCGGATGGTCCCTGCGATCGAAAGTGATTGGGCAGGAAGACCATGGGTTGAACTTTGGAGCGACTGGCTCCATCGCGTAGACGTCCCTGAGCGCACATTTTGCGCTCCCTCTTGGGGATATGGGTAGCGTATATCATGTTCACTATTTTAACTTGGGGGCGGGACTTCTTTTGTCCCCCTGTGTTCGGCGGACGGGACTCCTCATCATTGTCCTCTCTTTGCGACCCCTTCTCCTTGTTCTCGGCATTTAATATGTCGGCCTGTTTAAAGACCCAGCAGTCTCTGTTGGTATGATTGGCTGGTTTGTCTGGGGTGCCATGGATCTGGCATGGACGATCGAGTATATGGTCCAAGCTGGATGGGCCCGTATTGTTTCTTTTATATGGCTTCTTCCGCTGGCCAGACTTGGAGCCACTGAATCCCGCATTGACCTCTGTGTCTTCGTTATTGTCACCGTTGTTTCGACGCTTGTGCCTGTTGCGTCGGGGCTTGCCGTTGCTGTTTTTGGTCTCAGAGGTGCCAGTCTCGCTTGTAGTGCTTTTGCTACGGGCTAACCAACTATCCTCGCCTGCGCAAAATGGGTCATGAGTGCCGTGAGGGCTGCCATGTACTTCGGCTTTTCTTGGCCGAGGTGACGGGCGAGCCATTCGTCGCGGATGCTATGCTTAAAGGCCGCTAGGGCTTCGGCATCCGGACAGTCGACGATCTGGTTCTTTTTAGTTAGGAACCTGGTCCAGAATTTCCTGGCTGACTCTCCGGGCTATTGAACTATGTGACTTAAATCATCAGCATCCGGAGGTCGTACGTATGTACCTTGGAAGTTGTCGCGGAAGGCATCTTCCATGTCCTCCCAGGTGCCAATAGAGTTTTCAGGCAGACTGTTTAACTAGTGACGAGCTGGCCCTTTGAGTTTTAGCGGGAGGTATTTGATGGCATGAAGGTCATCACCGCGGGTCATATGAATATGGAGAAGAAAATCTTCAATCCATAGTGCGGGATCTGTTGTTCCATCTTATGATTCGATGTTCACGGGTTTAAACCCTTCGGGGAATTCATGCCCCATTACTTCATCAGTGAAGCAAAGAGGGTGTGTGGCTCCTCTATATCCGGCCATATCGCGACGTAGCTCAGATGGAGTCCGTCTGCGGCATTCGGCCTGGGCGTGATTACATATCGGGCCATATCGCGACGTAGCTCGGATGGAGTCCGTCTGTGGCATTCGGCCCGGGCGTGATTAGGCTTGTCATGTCTGAATAGATAGTTGTCGTCATGTGTCGGGGCACGCCCCCGCGATCCGTAGATCGATATGGTATGTCCTGCTCTACTATCCAGGTCCTGCCGAAGGTCATATGTATATGCCCAAGCTATTTTGTCCCTGCCTTTACAGGGAGGTAGTATGGGCTGGTGTTCGGCTTGGGTTGCCGCTTTGTCCCGACCACGTGGTGGTCGGTCAGCCGCATTGTGCGCTGATGGCACGGGCTCCAATGCCTCGTCATCAAATTGAGGTAGTAATTTGCACTTCGGGTAACTTTTGGGTGGTCGCTCGAGGCCGTATTCCTCGGCTGCCAGGACATTGGTCCATCTATCATTGAGCAGATCTTGATTAGCTTGAAGTTGTTGCTGCTTCCTTTTTAGGCTTGCAGTGGCTATTAGCTGACGCTTAAAGCGCTCCTGCTCGAGAGGTTCCTTAGGCACGATAAAATCCTCGTTGCCGAGGCTCACCTCATCCTCGGAGAGTAAAAGATAATTACTGTCCTCCGAGTCTTCGTGCACGGCCTGTTCATCAGGGCTGACTTGCCTATCATCCCGTTCGTCCTGTTCGGAAGTTGGCTCGACGGGGTCTTCATTGTCTCCGGCATCGTCTAGAGTATTATTTTCCCATGTGCCAGTATTGCCGTCTTTTTCACGGCGTGACTTAGAATGGCGCCGCTGTCGTCGGCGCTTTGGCTGTGTCTCAGGAGGTTTATCTTCCACTGGGTCTTCTTTGTCATTGTCGTTAACTTCTTTGGGTGTGTCCACCATGTATATGTCATAGGAGGAGGTGGCCGTCCAGCGCCCGATAAATGGCGGGTTTTGGGCCTCTTCGGCAACGTCGTCCATACCATCGATGTCTCCGGAGTCGTAGTCGAGCATGTCGGTTAGACCTTCGACTGTGGCTATTAAGTGGGAGGTGGGTGGGAAGTGAAATTCCACGTCATCAGCCCCTAGTTAAAACTGCATATAATTCGGCTACGGGTCCCCTGCTAAAGAGAGGGTTTTTAATGAGTTTAGCACATCGCCTAAAGGTGAGTGCCGGAATATGTCTGCGGAACTGAATTCGGCGATCGACGCTTGGTATTGCTCGGCGGACGCGGATGCATGTAGTTCGGAACCAGTGACCGGAGATTAATCCGGGGGTCCGGTGATGCATACCCCGCTCGAAGTTGGGTCTATGTGCGGCTCCAACACCGATGAGTCTGCGGCTCCCATGGCGGGGTTAAGCTTCCCATCTTCGGATGGCACAAGCTGCTCCGGATCTAGGGCCGGAGCGCTTACAGGCGCAATCTCCTAGGTATGGTCTGATGACAGATTTAGGTCATGTTCATCGCGGTGGCAGGGAGCGGCAGCCATGGGCTCAAATCCGTCGAAGATCAAGTCTCCGCGGATATCAGCGACGTAGTTCAAGCTTCCAAACCTGACCTGGCGGCCAGGGGCGTAGCTGTCGATCTACTCTAGATGGCCAAGCGAGTTGGCCCGCAGTGCGAAGCCGCCGAATACGAAGATCTGGCCAGGGAGAAAGACATCCCCCCGGGCAGCGTTGTTGTAGATGATGGATGGAGCCATCGAACCTTCTGATGATGACACAGTGGAACTCTCAATGAAAGCACCAATGCCGGTGTCAAAACCGGCGGATCTTGGGTAGGGGGTCCCGAACTGTGCGTCTAAGGTCGATGGTAACAAGAGACAGGGGAGACGATGTTTACCCAGGTTCGGGCCCTCTCTATGGAGTTAATACCCTACTTCCTGCTTGATTGATCTTGATGAATATGAGTATTACAAGAGTTGATCTACCACGAGATCGTAATGGCTAAAACCCTAGAAGTCTAGCCTATGTTATTATGATTGTCTCTGCCTCTACGGACTAAACCCTCCGGTTTATATAGACACCGTAGGGGACTAGGGTTATACAAAGTCGGTTACAGAGAAAGGAATCTTCATATCCGAATGCCAAACTTGCCATCCATGCCAAGGAGAGTCTCATTCGGACACAGGTGAGAGTCTTCGGTCTTGTATCTTCATAGCCCATCAGTCGGACGCCCGAGGACCCCTTAGTCCAGGACTCCCTCAACCACCACCACCATCTGCCATGAGTACACCTTCTGGTTCCGCACAGAGCTCTTCTTCATCCATGGCATCAACAGGGCAAACACATGATATTATTTGTTGTTGTTGCAAGGGTGGAGGTCATTATGCGAGAGAATGCCCATCTAAGCGTGTGATGATTGCTACTGAGGATGGTGGGTATGAGTCCACTAGGGACTATGATGAGGAGACTTTGGCTCTTATTACAAGTGAAGAACACGGTGGAGATGATTCTGATCATGACATGCATTACATGGCTCCTGAAGGCGCTGACAGGTATGAATGTTTAGTTGCCCAACGTGTTTTGAGTGTGCAGGTCACACAAGTTGAGAAAAATCAGAGGCATAATTTGTTCCATACAAAGGGAGTTGTGAAGGAACGTTCTATTCGCGTCATCATAGATGGAGGGAGCTGCAACAACTTGGCTAGCATGGAGATGGTGGAGAAGCTATCCCTCACCACAAGACCACATCCACACCCTTACCACATCCAATGGTTCATCAACATCGGAAAGGTTAAGGTAACACGTACTGTTCGTGTGCATTTTAGTATATCTACATATGATGATTATGTTGATTGTTATGTCGTACCTATGCAAGCATGTTCCTTATTACTTGGTAGACCATGGCAATTTGATAAAAATTATGTACAACATGCTAGAAATAATCAGAATACTCTTGTTCATAAGGATAAAAATATAACTTTGCTTCCTATGAATCCTGATTCCATTTTGAAAGATGCTATTAATAGAGCTAATAAAGCAAAACAGGAGAAAAATAAGAGTGAAAATCAGATTGTGGCAAAAGAATTTGAACAACAAATGAAGCCTAATAATAAAGCATGTAGTGTTGCTTCTGAAATTACATTGAAAAGTGCATGTTTACTTGCCACCAAATCTGATATTGATGATCTAGATTTTAGCAAATCTGTTTGCTATGCTTTTGTGTGCAAAGAGGTGTTATTTTCTTTCGAGGATGTACCTTCCTCTTTGCCTCCTGCTGTCACTAACATTTTGCAGGAGTTCGTTGACGTCTTTCCATAAGACGTGCCACCGGGATCACCACCTATTCGAGGGATTGAGCATCAGATTGACTTAATTCTTGGTGCCTCGCTGCCAAACCGTGCGCCATACCATACCAATCCAGAGGAGAAGAAGGAGATTATTCGTCAAGTACAGGAGCTGCTCGACAAAGGTTATATACGCGAATCTCTTAGTCCTTGTATTGTTCCTATTATACTAGTGCCAAAAAGGATGGTACGCGTGTATGTGTGTTGATTGTAGAGGCATTAATAATATTACTATTCATTATCGTCATCCTATTCCTAGGCTAGATGACATGCTTTATGAATTAAGTGGATCTACAATATTCTCCAAAGTTGATTTGCATAGTGGATACCATCAAATTCGTATGAAATTTGGAGATGAATAGAAAACAACATTTAAAACTAAGTTTGCATAATATGAGTGGTTAGTCATGCCTTTTGGTTTAACTAAGGCACCTAGTACTTTTCATGAGATTAATGAATGAAGTTTTACGTGCTTTCATTGGACGATCTGTGGTAGTCTATTTTGATGATATACTGATTTATAGCAGATCTTTGGAGGAACATTTGGAACATTTATGTGTTGTTTTTATTGCTCTAAGTGATGCACGTTTGTTTGGTAATCTTGCGAAGTGCACCTTTTGCACCGACCGAGTATCTTTTCTTAGCTATGTTGTTACTCCACAGGGAATTGAAGTTGATAAAGCCAAGATTGAAGCTATTGAGAGTTGGCCGCAGCCCAAAAGGGTCACACAAGTGACGAGTTTTCTTGGCCTCGCTGGTTTCAATAGGTGTTTTGTGAGATATTTCAGCACCATTTCTGCACCTCTCAATGAGCTTACAAAGAAGGATGTGCCGTTAGTTTGAGGTACCGCAAAGGAAGAAGCCTTCACGGTATTGAAAGATAATTTGACAGATGCTCCTTTACTCCAACTTCCTGATTTTAATAAGACTTTTGAGCTTGAATGTGATGCTAGTGGAATTGGATTAGGAGGTGTGTTATTACAAGATGGCAAACCTATTGCATACTTTTCTTAAAAATTGAGTGTGCCTAGTCTGAATCATTGTACTTATGATAAAGAATTATATGCTCTTGTTAAACATGGCAACATTATTTATGGCCCAAAGAATTTGTTATACATTCTGATCATGAATCTTTCAAACACATTAAAAAGTCAAGCTAAACTGAATCATAGATATGCTAAATGGGTTGAATTCATTGAGACTTTCCCTTATGTCATTAAACACAAGAAGGGTAAAGAAAATGTTGTTGCTGATGCATTGTCTCGTCGCTATACTATGCTTTCACAACTTGACTTCAAAATATTTGGTTTGGAGAACATCAAAGATCAATATGTGCATGATGCTGATTTTAAAGATGTAATGCAGAATTGTAAAGAAGGAAGAACGTGGAACAAGTTCATCGTTAATGATGGATTTGTGTTTCGTGCTAACAAGCTATGCATTCGAGCCAGCTCCGTTCGTCTTTTGTTGTTGCAGGAGGCGCATGGAGGAGGTTTAGTGGGACACTTTGGCGTGAAGAAGATGGAGGATGTACTTGCTACACATTTCTTTTGGCCAAAGATGAGACGGGATGTTGAGCGTTTTGTTGCTCACTACACTACATGTCAAAAAGCTAAGTCATGACTCAATCCTCATGGTTTATATATGCCTTTGCCTGTACCTAGTGTTCCTTGGGAGGATATATCTATGGACTTTGTTTTAGGTTTACCTCGAACAAAGAAGGGGAGGGATAGCATATTTATTGTCGTGGGTAGATTCTCAAAAGTGCCACACTTTATATCATGTCATAAAAGCGATGATGTTGTTAATGTTGCTAATTTGTTCTTTCGTGAAATTATTCAATTGCATGGTGTGCCAAATACTATTGTTTCAGATTGTGATACTAAATTTCTTAGCCACTTTTGGAGATGTTTATGGGCTAAGTTGGGGACTAAACTGCTTTTTAGTACTACTTGTCACCCCCAAACTGAAGTAGTCAATAGAACATTGTCTACTATGCTTAGGGCTGCTTTGAAGAATAATAAGAAAATGTGGGAAGAATGCTTGCCTCATATTGAATTTTCTTATAATCGTTCGTTGCATTCTACTACTAAGATGTGCCCTTTTGAAATAGTGTATGGTTTTCTACCTCGTGCACCTATTGATTTGTTGCCTCTTCCATCTTCGGAGAGGGTTAATTTTGATGTTGAACAACATGCTGAATTGATTTTAAAAATGCATGAGTTAACTAAGGAAAACATTGAGCGTATGAATGCTAAATATAAACTTGCTGGAGATAAGGGTGGAAAACATGTTGTGTTTGCACCTGGAGATCTTGTTTGGTTACATTCGCGTAAGGATAGATTTCCTAATTTGCGCAAATCAAAGCTAATGCCACATGTTGATGGTCCTTTTAAGGTGTTAGAGAAAATAAATGATAATGCATATAAACTTGAGCTGCCTGCAGATTTTGGGGTTAGTCCCACTTTTAACATTGCAGATTTGAAGCCTTATTTGGGTGAGGAAGATGAGCTTCCGTCGAGGACGATTTCATTTCAAGAAGGGGGGATGATGAGGACACCAATACCATTGTTACACCCATAACCCCTGCTGCTATACATACTGGACCAATTACTAGAGCTCGCACATGCCAATTAAATTATCAGGTACTTTCGTTTCTTGGTAATGATTCTAATGTTCATGAGAATATGATGCTGCCTAAATTGGAGAGAATTGTTTTTCTTACAAATGAAGGGCCTGGCATGGATAATAGGGAGGAACACTAGAGCAAGACCAAGCATGGAGATAATGGCATGCACACAGGGAACAAGAACGGACTTACAATTGATGATTCCAGGACTTTGAAGCCACCATAATGAGTGCATGAAGCCTTGGACGAAATATACAAGATGCCACTTCATAAATTTCGTGGAGACGCTATTCTAGCTGCTGTGTCACCTTATTTTTGGGCCAGGCCCATGTAATTTCGAACTACTTGATCATAGGTTGTTTTTAGAGTCCGTACGTGTGGGGAAACAAGAGTTAGGGTTGGTTTCAGACCCCTCCTCCAAGGGCCACAAAATCCCCCCTCTTTCCTCCATATATACAGCCCTTGGGGCATCGTTTAGACTTTGGGGTTTTGTTTGGATTAATAGTTCACCATGGCTGCAACTTCGCGTACTTCGTTTGTGTTCAACAACCAGACAAAGACGTCACAGAACCCCACTTTAATCAATAAAGATTTCATCTTATATTCGCAATATCCAGATTACAGTCTTAGTTTCTTGCTTGTTCTTCGTTTGCTTGCAGGAAATACACCCTCGTGGTCAGGTTGATCGTGCTCCGACGTGGTCAATAACCCCTCGGACGTTGGTTTAGCGATTGCTAAGGCGTGACATCTCGCACGTTCGTAGTCGGATCGTCAAGGTCAACTCCCACAGAAAACGATAGCTATCTCATCGAAACATCGAGACACCCTCGCCTCTATCATTCTGTCAGGGACCGTCCTGTCGGGAGGTCAAAATATTATCGGGCCTAAGCGCGCACTAGGAGGGGAAAGCGAGCGAGAGAAAAAAAATTGGCCCATGCCGGCCCTCCACCCATGTCGTAGCTATCCCTAGAAAAACAGTTCACAGCTACCCCCAAATTGACGACCCTATCCACCCATGCAGCCGAGCCCTCCACCAGACCGCTGCCACCGCCGTCACCCCCACCCCCAACCATCCAACTGCCGCCGTATGCCCTCAACCCGACCACGTCCGCCATCGCCCCAACCACTCCATCATGGCGAACTGCGCTCAGCCCCAACTATCACCGACGTCGCCCTCAATGACCCCACAGCAGTGTCGTCGAGCACTCTCCTGACGCAGACCACCACTATCTCCGAGCCACTCCACCGGCGACTACCCTGATCCGCCAAACCTCTTTCCTCGCCATGACTCTAATTTGCCAGCTTCCTCCCCTGAGCAGGCCTCCTCCCTAAGGTGCGTGTCGACGGATGAGAATCTCACCATTTCGGGGATGGCGCTGTAACGCCCTCGATGCGGCTATATCTCCCATGTGTCGAAGCATGACTTAGAGGCATAACCGCATTGAAAGCAATGTCGCAAGAGAGGTAATCTTCACACAACCCATGTAATACACAAGGGAAAGAGATACATAGTTGGCTTAGAATCGCCACTTCACACAATACATGAATAAAGCATTACAACATCCAAATACAATCAAGGTCCGACTACGGAACCAAAATAAAGAAGAACCCCAAATGCGACAAAGGTCCCCGATCGACCCCAACTGGGCTCCACTACTGATCAACTAGAACGAAGCAACACAAAGGACAAGATCTTCATCGAGCTCCTCCTGAGCTTGGTTGCGTCATCTGCACGGACTCATCGGTACCTGCAAGCTGGGTTTGGAAGTATCTGTGAGTCACGGGGACTCAGCAATCTCGCACCCTCGCGATCAAGACTATTTAAGCTTATGGGTAAGGTAAAGGTATGAAGTGGAACTGCAGCAAGCGACAAGCATATATGGTGGCTAACATACGCAAATGAGAGCGAGAAGAGAAGGCAAAAGCACGGTCGATAAACTATGATCAAGAAGTGATCCTAGAACAACCTACGTCAAACATAACTCCAACACCATGTTCACTTCCCGGACTCCGCCGGAAAGAGACCATCACGGTTACACACACGGTTGATGCATTTTAAATAAAGTCAACTTCAGGTTTTCTACAATCGGACATTAACAAATTCCCATCTGCCCATAACCGCGGGCACGGCTTTCGAAAGTTCAAATCCCTGCAGGGGAGTCCCAACTTAGCCCATGAAAAGCTCTCACGGTCAACGAAGGAATAGACCTCCTCCCGAGACATTCTGATCAAACTCGGTACCTCGGTTCTACAAGACACTTCGACAAATTAAAACAAATCCAGCAACACCGCCCGAATGTGCCGACAAATCCTGATAGGAGCTGCACATATCTCGTTCTCAAGGCACACTCAGATGAGCCAGACGTCGGGTAGGCCAGCCCAGAGTTGCCCCTGGTAGCCCCGGACATCGCTCGGTTGGACCAACACTCAGAGGAGCACTGGCCCGGGGGGGTTAAAATAATGATGACCCTTGGGCGCGCGACCCCCAAGGGAAAACAAAAAGGCTAGGCGGCGAATGGTAAAACCAATGTTGGGCATTGCTGGAAGAGTTTTAATGAAGGCGAACTATCAAGGGGTTCCCATTATTACCCAACCGCGTAAGGAACGCAAAATCCGGGAACATAACACCGATATGACGGAAACTAGGGCGGCAAGAGTGGAATAAAACACCAGGCATAAGGCTGAGCCTTCCACCCTTTACCAAGTATATAGATGCATTAATTTAATAATATATATAGTGATATCCCAACAAGTAAACATGTTCCAAACAAGGAACAACATCTCCATGTTCCAACAAGGAACAAACTTCAATCTTCACCTGCAACTAACAACGCTATAAGAGGGGCTGAGCAAAGCGGTAACATAGCCAATCAACGGTTTGCTAGGACAAGGTGGGTTAGAGGCTTGGTTCAACAATATGGGAGGCATGATAAGCAAGTGGTAGGTATTGCAGCACAGGCATAGAAAAAGAGCGAGCAACTAGCAAGCAAATATAGAAGTGATTTCGAGGGTATGATCATCTTGCCTGAAATCCCGCAAGGAAGAAGAACGAGTCCATGAAGAAGACAAACGGACGTAGACGAACGGGTCCTCACAAACACGACGTAACCGGAACCAACCCGAAGAAGCAAACACTGGAAAGAAGCACACAACATAGTAAACAACCAACACTTCAACATGGCATGATGCACAATCGAGTATGATGCATGTCCGGTTTAATGAGGCATGGCATGGCAATGAGCACAAACAATCCTACAAATTAAGTGGAGCTCAATATGCAACGAGTTGCATATTGGCAAAACACCACGACAAGTTATTTAGTTCGAACTCGTCTATGTACCCAAAAATATTAAATGTTGTTAGCATGGCAAGAGAGTGAAGCAAAGAAAACTACCTATCTAGTCAAGTTTAAATGAGGCCGGAAGCAACGAACAACAATTCCGGTAAATCCCCATGTGCATATATTAGGTTTGGTCCTGTTCTGCCCTAAACCATATTTTAGAGTTGTTAAACATGCAAAACAAGTAGACCAAGTTAAACTAGGCAAAGTTCTACCCCATTTACATATAAGGTTTGTTAAAAACGGAGCTACGGTCATTTAGTTATGAATTAAACCATTTTAGCATGACATATGGACAAAGTTACGCAAACAGCATTTTAAACATTTTAAACATGGGTGAAAATGACATATTATGAAACTATATGGAATTCTAAGCATTTTACATATTTAAAGCATTTTAATCCGAAGCACGGTTCAAGAGTTATTAATGCGTGAACATGGAGGGGTAAACTGTAAATATGCAGTACTCTGGATAATAGGCAAATTCACAGATCTGGAAAAAAACCACACTGGGCCGAATCTGCTGGCTGGCCCAACAGTGCACAGGGGAGGCTGGGCACGTCCTCACCTCGCTGGGCCGGATCTGGCCAGCGGCTGGGCCTCACCATGGGCTTTGGCCCAAGGCGGTGGAGAGGAAGGAGCTCCGGTGGCTTCGCTTGCTGCTGCTGCTGGTAGCCGGTGGAGCTCGAGCGAGGTCCGCCGAGGTGGCTTGGTGGTGTTGAGATCGAGGAGGAGGGGATCCCGAGAAAGAGGAGAGTAGGTGGAGTGGCGGCGGCGATGAGACAAACGGCCTAAATTTTAGGGTTGGTCAATATATATATACGTTATTGGATTAGGTTAGGGGGGTATTCGATCCGTCCGATCGTAATCGGGCGGTCCAGAAAAATAGACTAAGAAGTCCAATTAACAAAATGGAGACGTTTTGTAGATGTTTGGGGATGATCCGGACACAGCGGTGACGAAAGTCCAGTTCGGGTCCGGGGCAGCTTTCAGACGCGCACGAGGAGGGCCGCGGGCTGACAAGAGAGGTTAGGTTGGACCTGACGGTAGGTAGTGGGCTGTGTAGACGGCCTAGAGAGGAAAGAGAGGGAAAGCCCGGCAACAGTTTTCGGAGACCGAAAACGTCCGACGTTAGACCGGCTATACTGCCGCTATAGTTATCCGTTGGGGCATCAAATGATCTCCGAATGCGATGAAACTTGACAGGCGGTCTATCTACACTATAATAAGACCACACGTCAACTCTCATCCCATTCCGAGAACATTTTCCGGCCACTTATAAAATACTATTTCGGACATGCCGCGGGCGCGTGCAAGTGTGTCTGGGCTCAGAACGGACAACGGAGAGAACGAGGAGGCCGGGACGGATGCAAGTTTTGAAAACATGATGATGCAATGCACATGATGACATGATAAGATGCAACACGCAAGCAAATGACATGGCAACGACGGCGAATAACTGGACGACAACTGGCACATCGGTCTCGGGGCGTTACAGGCACGCACAAGGAATACTTTGTTGCCCTCATTTTCTTTATTCTGCTTTTTCCCTAGATGATGTTCTTGATCCTACTACTTTTCTTAATGTTCCTCGTGCAGTCGGTCTAGCCAGGAGTTCTTCTGATGGGATTGGTGGGTGCAATAGTGTTGGAGTTTTTGGACTATTTTCTTATGAGAGAAGAACAAGTAGGGAAGTCGAATGAGTGGTGGTTCTGTTGATTTCTTTGATGTAATATTTGTATTGTCTATATGTGAGGTTCTGATTTACTCCTTCTAAATTCCAATGAGACTGATAGCCTAAATAAATCTTTGCTCCAGGTAACCTAACTTCTATAACTTACGTATTTCTCCTTTTGTTGCATCAGGGGCAAAAGAGTGCTATTTTGTCTGATTTTTGTGCTTTCCTATATTGTAGAGTGCTTGATTGTAGGACTACACTGGTTACAACAATATTCTCAGAACGAATAAATATAACGATTATGTGGATGCATATTGTCTATGGACAAGTACAATTAGGTTACAGCTAATATTACCTTGTAGAATCAAATTGAAAGCAATAAACTGTAGATTTGAATGCCATTCTATATAGATAGTGATGCTTTGCTCATTTCCTAAAATTTTCTTTATGAGTAGGTCTCTCATCTTGTTTATCTTCTGTTCTGGGTTGTGTGATCTGTACTCTACATTTGTTCTATGGAGATTCTTCTTCGGCCTTTTCTCTTACAACCTACAGCCATTCCTTTATGAATTCACATCAAAACTGATTTCTTGTAGGCTATGCACTTGCTTTATTACTGGGGAAAAAATAGATATCTACCCTGTTATTTTCTCTGTATTTTACCCTCATGGTTCATAGGGTCACAAGCACAATATTTGATTGAGCCAGCATTTACTGTTGGTGATTCATTTGTATGCCTATCAAGTTGGTGCAATGCTTTAATTGGTCAAAATTTCTTCATGGGTAGGTCTTTGATCTTGTTCATGTGCTAGTTTGGGTTAGGTGAGTTGTGTTGTTGGTTGAAAAACTACAAGTGGAAATGTTTTCTAATTCTTTGCTTAACCAGATGTCAAAGTATAAGGAACAAGCTCATGCAGATGTCTATTTTTGCGAAAAGCTCATGTACCAGATGTCAAAGTATAATTAAGTAACAATCTCATTTTCTTTGCTTCATAATAATAGCAGTTTTGCAAAACACAGTTCTCTATTTATAATCTCTTATTTTTACTTGTCCAGTTTCCCATCTGATGTTTATGCATTTCTTATGGTAAGGAACTAGAGCTTGGAACCACATGTTGATTCGTTGTTGTTTTTTAAAAGATCAACCAGAGCAAGGACACTAAAATTGTGTTGTTTTATTGAAAAACATTGCTTCTATGTATGCAGTTGGAAGTGGACAAGTCCATGGCAAAAGCAGGAATGTGACCACAAGCAAGCTGAGGAGGTAATATGATAGAGGCAAAGGTGTCCCGTCTTTCGATGAGATGGTGATTATCGTTTTGGAGGAGTAGACTTTCACGATCCGACTACAAACGTGTGAGGACGTCGCGCCTTAGCAACCCCTAAACCAACTCCGAGAGGTTATTGACCACACTGGAGCACGATCAAGCTGACCATGAAGATATATTTCCTACAAGCAAACAAAGAACAAGTAAGAAACTAAGATTGCAATCAGGATATTGCGAATATAAGATGAAAGCTTTATTGATCAAGGTGGGGTTCTGTGACGCCTTGGCCTGGTCGTTGAACACAAAAGAAGTACGCAAAGTTGCCACTATGGCAAACTTTTAATCTAAACAACACCCAAAGTCTAAACGATGCCCTAAGGGTTGTATATATGGAGGAAGAGGGGGGGATTTCGTGGCCCTTGGAGGAGGGGTCCGAAACCAACCCTATCTCTTATTTCCCCACACATACGGACTCTAAAAACAGCTTATACTTATGTATTTAGAAGTTACATGGGCCTAGCCCAATAATAAGGTGATGCAGCACCTATAATAGCCTCTGGACGAAATTTGTGAAGTGTCAGCTTGTATATTTCGTCCAAGACATCATGCACTCATTACGGTGGCTTCAAAGTCCTGAAATCATCACTTGAAACTCCGTTCTTGTTTCCCTTGCGCATTCCATCATCCCCATGCTTATTCTTGCTCCAATGTTCATCCTTCTCCAAGCTAGGCCCATCATTTGTAAGCAAAACAAATGTATCCAATTTAGGCAACATCATATTCTCATGAACATTAGAATCATTACCAAGAAACAAAAGTACCTGGTAATTTAATTGGCTTGCACGAGCTCTAGTAATTGGTCCAGTATGTATAGTAGCAGGGGTTGTGGGTGTAACAATGGTATTGATGTCCTCATCATCGTCCCCTTCTTGAAATGAAGTCGTCCTTGACGGAAGCACATCTTCCTCACACAAATAAGGCTTCAAATCTACAATGTTAAAAGTGGGACTAACCCCAAAATCTGCAGGCTGCTCAAGTTTATATGCACTATCATTTATTTTCTCTAACACCTTAAAAGGACCATTAGCACGTGGCATTAGCTCTGATTTGCGCAAATTAGGAAATCTATCCTTGTGCAAATGTAACTATCAGTGTCAAAACCGGTGGATCTCGGGTAGGGGGTCCCGAACTGTGCGTCTAGGCGGATGATAACAGGAGACAAGGGACACGATGTTTTTACCCAGGTTCGGGCCCTCTCGATGGAGGTAAAACCCTACTCCTGCTTGATTAATATTGATGATATGGGTAGTACAAGAGTAGATCTACCACGAGATCAAGGAGGCTAAACCCTAAAAGCTAGCCTATGGTATGATTGTTGTTCGTCCTACGTACTAAAACCCTCCGGTTTATATAGACACCGGAGAGGGCTAGGGTTACACAGAGTCGGTTAAAATGGTAGGAGATCTACATATCCATATCGCCAAGCTTGCCTTCCACGCCAAGGAAAGTCCCTTCAGGACACGGGACGAAGTCTTCAATCTTGTATCTTCATAGTCCAGGAGTCCGGCCGAAGGTATAGTCCGGCTATCCGGACACCCCCTAATCCAGGACTCCCTCAGTAGCCCCTGAACCAGGCTTCAATGACGACGAGTCTGGCGCGTGGATTGTCTTCGGCATTGCAAGGCGGGTTCCTCCTCCAAGTACTTCATAGAAGATTTTGAACCCAAAGGTAGTTTCCGGCTCTGCAAAATAAGTTTCCACATATCGCCATAGAGAGAATAATATTTACACAAATCTAATCTGCTGAAGTATTCCATAGCATGACATCACACCACGGCCAAGTCTTTATTCGAATCGCTTTACTGTCCCACCTCAGCGCGTTTAGCGAGGCGGTTTCCTTGGCACGTCTTGTCAAAGCAGAGATCGTGTCCCCTTATTCCAGGATTCTCATCAATACGGGCGTGGGTAACCCAACCGCGCCATTGATTACGACGCTTGGGAGATAAGCGAGTTTTACCAGGCTGGTGGGGACGCATAGTCGCGTCCGCCCATATAAGGGGATAAGGATCCACCTTTTCATCCACGCCTTCTTCCTCCTTTGCCTATCCATTTCTGTGCACTCGAGCTCCAGCACCCAAGTCCGCACACCCCACCTCAACCTTCTCCAGCCATGTCCGGAGCGGGAGGCAAGTGGATGGTCTCCTCCGTCACGGAGGGACACATCAAAAAACTGAGGAAGGTTGGATACTTGTCTAACAACATTGCGCACCGGCTTCCCGAAGAGGGGCAGCTCATCTCCACCCCTAGCCCCCACGAGAGGGTGGTGTTCCTCCCCCATTTCCTCCGCGGACTGGGCTTCCCTCTCCACCCATTTGTCCGGGGGCTCATGTTCTACTATGGCCTGGATTTCCACGATCTGGCCCTGAACTTTGTCCTCAACATCTCGGTGTTTATCGTCGTGTGCGAGGCTTTCCTCTACATCAGCCCCCATTTCGGCCTATGGCTCAAGACTTTCAATGTCAAGCCGAAGGTGGTGTGTGGCACCCAGGCGGAGTGCGGAGGCGCCATGGTGGGCAAGATGCCCAACGTCCTATGGCTCGAGGGCTCCTTCGTGGAGACCCTAAAGGGGTGGCAATCAGGGTGGTTTTACATCACCGAGCCGCGCGACCCTGAATGGGTCGCAACCCCCGAGTTCCGATCCGGACCCCCTACGTGGCTCACCTCCTGGAAAGAGACGGGCCTGTCGTGGGGTAAAATAGGACGGCTGACCGGACTCCAAACATGCATCCAAACCCTGGTGGACAAGAACCTCAAACATGTCAACGTAGTCCAGGTTATGCTCATCCGCCGGATCTTCCCGTGTCAACAACGGGCTTTCAACCTGTGGGAGTTCGACCCGGCGCAACATCGAACTCTGAGCATGCTCTTCGACACGATGTACGAAGATGCGTGGAAGGTGCTTTTCAAGGGCGCCGAGGCCCCCGCATCTGCTACTGAGGATCGCGGATTCAGCACGCAGTGTCACGCTAGTGCGGTAAGCTGTTTTTACCTTTTACAGGGTATTAGTTTTTCATAGTTTGACTCCATGCGGGATCTAAGCTCCCTTACCTTTGACAGGATTGGCAGGAGATGTCCGGACAGATCAACTGTCTGGCTCCTTTGCCCGGAGGCCCAGCGGACGCTCGCTTGGCGAAGCTGCTAGTTCCGGCACCCTATGTGGTGCCGGAGAAGAAGGCCAAGAAGAAGGCCACGGGGACTCGAAAGAGTGCCCGGCGCCTGGAGGTGTCGGATTCATCATTCGACGACTCCAAGACGCACTCCTCCCGTGAAGACAAGGAGGAGGAAGAAGAGACCTCTCCCCCTCCAGCGGGGGGAGGGAAGAAAAGGAAGGCCGCCCCAACTGGGGAGGCCGAAGGGTCCAAGAAGGGGAAGACCCTTCCTCTGGACTACTCCACCAATGTCGACGACGGCGAAGAGGAGTGGCCGCACAGGGCCAAGCCCCTGGCGAGATCGTAAGTATTCGGACACCAGAGCAATTCATAGTGTTCCTTTTTTGCACAGCTCCTCCTTACGCCGAATATGACTATGCAGTCCGCCCAAGGCCGGGCTCGACAAGTCGTCGAGCGGCTCCCTGGATTCGTCGGACGTGTATTCACTTCCGCCCGCTACCTCCCCCCACCCTACGGACGACGCCGAGGTGCTGCCCCAACAGGTTCCAAGCCAAGAGGAGGTGGTCCTGGAGGCGCCGCAAGGCAACCTCCCGGACTCCAGGTGCAAAGGGGATAAAACCCCCAAGGTCTCCGAGTCCGGCCTTGAGCCGGACACCACGCCGGAACCTTCGACGGTTCCGGACTCCGGTAGGCAGCCTCCTTCCAAGAGGAGCAAGCCTACTGAGCCGGTGACCTCCGTCCAACCGGAGGCACCGGACAATTTGCTGGAGGTTCTTAACGGCGCCTCCATCGACGAGGAGCACCGCACTATTATGAGTGCGGTGATCCAGAAGGTTCAGTCCACAGCGGACTGACTGAAGCCTGTGCTAGCCTTCTAACAGGCTTTGAGGTAAGTAAAGAATATGTAAAAATATTACCACATAGACAGTAGCCCCTGATGCTCTGTTCGGTGTTCGGAAAGAAAAGCCGAATAGAGGATCTAATAACATTCGCAGGAGTCTAACATAATCAAGTCAATATGCGTATGCAGGCTTTGCTGCTGGCCTCCGCCGCACTGACTGCGGAGGTGGATACGCTGAAGCAAAACCTCGCGCGGTCCGAGAATGAGCTCGGCCATGCCAAGAGGCAACTCGAGGAGAAGGAAGGTAAGTAATACCTTGCGCAAGTATATAGAGAAGATGTGGTTGCAAAAAATGACAGGGTCAACATGCTATTATACGGGCCACGACCGAGGCGGCAACCCTTAAGAAAGCATTGTCTGAGGCCGAAAGCAGAGCGGTCGTGGAGCGCACAGAGAGAGGGAAGCAGGAGGCGCGGGTGGAGGAGTTGCAGAAAGAGCTCCAGGCTCTCGTGAAAAAACACGAGAGTTTGGAGCTTGACTCAAAGATGCAAGCGTCCGAGCTTGTGGCAGCCCTCGAAAGTGCGAAGTCTGCCATGGCCGAAGCCCAGAAAGCCCTCCAAGAAATTGAAGCGATGAAGAAGATAGCGGCGGGTAAGGCATTCATTATGCAAATCAAGCACGTGAAAGTGAATTACTTGTTACTTACCCGAGTCCGGAGCTCTCCAGGAGCATACGCAGATTTGCCCCGCAGTGCGTCTGATGCCGCCGCCTACTACCGATCCGAGGAGGAGAGCTCGACGGAGAAGGTGTTCTGGTCTCAGTATGCTGAGGCCGGACACCTGGTGCCTTTGAGCGACCAGCTGAAGCAAATGGTTGAGCTCGTGGCTGAATAGGCCATAAAGGGCCTCATAGTTCGGCCTTGGCCTGGAGAGGCTCTGCCTGGGAGCTACTTCGGGCTGGTGAGGCGGCTGGTGGATGCCTGTCCACGGCTTGAAGTAATCAAGCGCTCCGTCTGCATCGAAGGTGCCCGTAGGGCGCTTGCCTGTGCTAAAGTGCACTAGGGCAAGATGGATGCGGAGAAGCTGGTGAAGGACGGGCCACCGCCGGGCAAGGAGCATCGTGTCCCGGAAGCGTATTATGAGGGCGTCCTGAAGGGTGCCCGCCTTATAGCGGATGAATGCTCCAAATATGTAATTTTTGAGTAAACTCGCATTTGTGATCCTATACGCTGAAAACTTGTTCATATGCGCTAAGCAACGCTTTTGAATTTAAAATATTACCTTATGTGCGGCCGTTTATAAAATTTGAGAGATGGCGAGTCGTCGGCTTCTGCACCCATGCCACGAGTGCTGGGGTGTTCGTGATAAACATGAGCGCTCTTTTTCCCATTCTTGGGTCCTTCGAGGGAGGCGCTCAACACAACGAACAAGGCAATCGGACTATAATGCTTGAACACTCTCACTTAGCCATAGAATTCTATAATTTTAAATTTCGGCGAAGCCCCTAGTGTTCGGAAGACCAACTTCGGGGCGCTATCCACGCCTAGGCCGGACAAAGCCGACTCCTCGCTCTAAGCGGCATAAGTCTTTAGGGACTCAAAAACCTCTGAAACAGCGACCAGCTCTCGCCTCATCATGACGGTCAGTTTTAGCTTTCTCTACTGAGGTGCTTAGCCCAGATCAATTGGGGCACAATCGCAGTAGTTCTCCTAGTGCTACCTTAGCTGATATAACGGAACGTAAGGTACCAAAACATAGGAGCCGGGCAAACCCAACTATTGACCCAAGACATGATTCGGAGCCGATGCATATAATGCTATAAGTTCGGGGTGCCGCACTTGTGGAAGTGTTTGGACTTCTCACACCGTATTGTGGGGTACTTAAGCCCCTGGCGTATTGGCCGTACCAAAGTGTACGGGTGCAACATGTCATTAATGAACATATATTCGTAAAAAAGAGTAATGCAATTGTAGACGGAAGCTATGCATTGTTTATTTAAAAAAGCTGCGATCAAAGCAGAACGATACAAATAGTGCAATAAGCAAAAGATGGGACTATTTAACATGTCCTTTCCAGGGGCGAGCTGCAGAATGGTATGTGAAACAGGTATATTGCTCATTATAGAGACCACCTTAGAGTTCCATAGTGCGGCGTAGCTTTCTGCTTCCCTGGTTGTAACGTTTGTGCGGAAATTGTATTGCCGGACAAGCCTTCCGAAGAATGGAGTCCTGAAAATAAGAGAAAATTAAGAAATCGGCAGCCCCTAGTGCGGTTTAAGCCGCATTTCGGGCGTGCCATGATGGTGCCCCTCCCCCTGTGCCCATGGTATTTCCAGAGCGTAGTTATGTACACGCAACACTGGTTTCGCAAGTTCGCGAGGGCTGGGGTTGGGTCCGCATTGCTACGCTTGCTCGGAACATGCCAGGCGGTCTTGTTGTAGGTTACTCCGGGCGCGCTTGACGGTGTCCAGACGTTTAATGGTCGGACTGGAGAATTGCCTTGAGAGGTTGTCTTGTACTTCCGCTACGATGGCCGCCGTATGCTCCTCCGTTCAGAGAGAGCGTTCGGTGTTTCCATTGACCGTGATGACTCCTCGAGGGCCTGGCATTTTGAGCTTGAGGTATGCGTAGTGCGGCACCGCCTTGAACTTGGCAAATGCGGTTCGCCCGAGCAGTGCGTGATAGCCACTGTGGAACGGGACTATGTCGAAGATTAATTCCTCGCTTCGGAAATTATCCGAAGATCCGAAGACCACTTCAAGTGTAACTGAGCCTGTACAGTTGGCCTCTACACCTGGTATGACGCCTTTAAAGGTCGTTTTAGTGGGTTTAATCCTCGAGGTATCGATGCCCATTTTCCGCACTGTATCCTGGTAAAGCATGTTCAGGCTGATGCCGCCGTCCATAAGGACTCTAGTGAGGTGAAATCCGTCAATAATTGGGTCTAGAACCAATGCGGCGAATCCGCCATGACGGATGCTAGTGGGGTGGTCCCTTCGATCAAAAGTGATCGGGCAGGAAGACCATGGGTTGAACTTTGGGGCGACTGGCTCCATCGCATATACATCCCTTAGCGCACGCTTCCGCTCCCTCTTGGGGACGTGGGTTGCGTATATCATGTTCACCATCCGCACTTGTGGGGGAAAACCTTTCTGTCCACTGTTGTTCGGCGGCCGGGGCTCCTCCTCGTCATCGCTATGCAGCCCCTTGTCTCTGCTTTCGGCATTTAACTTGCCTGCCTGCTTGAACACCCAACAATCCATGTTGGTGTGATTGGCTGGTTTTTCGGGGGTGCCATGTATCTGGCATGAGCGGTCGAGTATTCGGTCCAAACTGGACGGGCCCGGAGTATTTCTTTTGAATGGCTTTTTCCGCTAACCGGGTTTAGAGCCTCTGAATCCAGCATTAACTGTCGTATCCTCGGCATTGTCGCCGTTAATGCGGCGCTTTTGCTTGTTGCGACGCGACCTACCACTGCTATCCTTGGTATCCGAATTACTAGGGCTCTTGGTCATGTTATTGCTGTGAGCTAGCCAGCTGTCTTCTCCCGCGCAAAAGCGGGTCATAAGTGTCATGAGGGCTGCCATAGATTTTGGCTTTTCCTATCCTAGGTGCCGTGCAAGCCACTCGTCGCGGATATTATGCTTGAAGGCTGCTAGGGCCTCTGCGTCCGGACTGTCGACGATTTGATTTTTCTTGGTTAGGAACTGTGTCCAGAATTTTCTAGCCGATTCCTCTCGCTGCTGAATTATGTGGCTAAGGTCATCGGCGTCTGGTGGTCACACATAAGTGCCCTAGAAATTGTCGAGGAATGTGGTTTCCAGGTCCTCCCAACAACCAATTGATTCTGCTGGCAAGCTGTTAAGCCAATGCCGAGCTGGTCCTTTAAGCTTGAGAGGGAGGTATTTGATGGCGTGTAGGTCATCACCGCAGGCCATGTGGATATGAAGGAGATAGTCCTCGATCCATACCGCAGGATCTGTTGTGCCATCGTATGATTCGATGTTCACGGGTTTGAAACCCTCGGGGATTTGATGATCCATTACTTCACCTGTGAAGCATAGTGGGTGTGCGGCGCCTCTGTATTGGGCTATATCACGACACAGCTCAAACGAGCTTTGTCTACTCTGTTCGGCCCGACTGGATTGACTGTATCCGGAGTGACGATTATCGTCTCGTGCCGTGGGGCGCCCATGCGATCCCTAGATCGATCTTGTTTGCCTTGCCTTGTCCTCCAATATATCTCGCAGGTCTGGCGCATTTTCCCGTGCCTTGGTATTTTTTGAGCGGCGTCGGGGTGCGGCTTCAGTGGAGGGCCGAGAGGCCTCTCTGTCGCGGCCACCGGGTGGCCGGTCGGCCGCATCATGCACTGGTGATGTAGGTTTCGGTGCTTCCTCCTCTAATCGGGGTAGCAACATGCGCTTTGGGTAGCTCTTGGAGGGGCGTTCGAGTTCATACTCTTCGGCCGCAAGGACTTCAGTCCATCTGTCGGCTAGCAAATCTTGATCAGCTCTAAGTTGTTGCTGTTTTTTCTTGAGGCTGCTCGCCGTGGCCATAAGCCTGTGTTTGAAACGCTCTTGTTTGACGGGATCCTCCGGCACGACAAATTCGTCGTCGTCGAGGCTTGCCTCGTCTTCGGAGGGAGGCATATAATCATCGTCCTCGACCTCTCTGTCTGCCGCTCTCTCATGAGGGTTGGCTTCTCCATCCTCCTGTGCTGAATCTTGCTGGAGGTGGTTGTCTTCGGCACTGTCCGGGGTGTTATTATCTCCCATGTTGGAATCACCATTTTTGCTTTGGCGGGATTTAGAGCGGCGCCGCTGACGCCGGCGCTTCGGCTGCTTCTTGGAGGGGTCATCCTCCGCTGTTCCATCGCCATTGCCTTCTTTTGGGGTGTCCACCATGTATATATCATATGACGAGGTGGCTTTCCAGTGCCCTATAGGCTCTGGTTCTTGATCGTCTCATGCATCGGCGTCCATACCGTCGATGTCTTCGGAGTCAAAGTCGAGCATGTCGGTTAAATCATCGACAGTGGCTACGAAGTGGGTGGTGGGTGGGTTTTGAATTTCTTCATCATCCGCATCCCAACCTTGCTGACCATAGTCCGGCCAGGGATCTCCTGATAAAGAGAGAGACTTTACTGAATTTAGAATATCGCCGAAGGGCGAGTGCTGGAAGATGTCCGCGGCGGTGAACTCCATGATCGGCGCCCAATCGGGTTCGATCGGTAGGGGTGCGGAGGGCTCGGAGTCTGGAGAGGAGTCTGGCTCCTTGGAGTCACGGGCTTCGCAGAGAATAGGGCTGGTGTTCGGCTCGATCGCCGTAGAGATTACAGCCCCCGAGGCGGTGTCCAACCACCCATCCTCGATTGGTGCAGTTGGCTCCGAATTAAGTGTCGGAGCTGATGCGGGTGCGGCCTCCAGGGCAATGTTTGGTGGCAGAGCTAGATCATGCCCATCGTGAGAGTGCGGCGCGCTCGGCTGCGGCTCGAATCCGTCGAAGATCAAGTCTCCGCGGAGGTCGGCCGTGTAGCTCAAACTTCCAAATCTGACCTGATGGCCAAGGGCGTAGCTTTCGATCTGCTCTAGATGGCCAAACGAATTGGCCCGCAGTGCAAAGCCGCCAAATATGAAGATCTGTCCGGGGAGAAAAGTCTCACCCTGGATCACGTCATCGTTGATGATCGGAGGAGCCATCGGGCCTAAAAGTGACGACACAGAGGAACTCTTGATGAAAGCACCAATGTCGGTGTCAAAACCGGCGGATCTTGGGTAGGGGGTCCTGAACTGTGCGTCTAGGCGGATGGTAACAGGAGACAAGGGACACGATGTTTTTACCCAAGTTGGGGCCCTCTCGATGGAGGTAAAACCCTACTCCTGCTTGATTAACATTGATGATATGGGTAGTACAAGAGTAGATCTACCACGACATCAAGGAGGCTAAACCCTAAAAGCTAGCCTATGGTATGATTGTTGTTCGTCCTACGGACTAAAACCCTCCGGTTTATATAGACACCGGAGAGGGCTAGGGTTACACAGAGTCGGTTACAATGGTAGGAGATCTACATATCCGTATCACCAAGCTTGCCTTCCACGCCAAGGAAAGTCCCTTCCGGGCACGGGACGAAGTCTTCAATCTTGTATCTTCATAGTCCAGGAGTCCGGCCGAAGATATAGTCCGGCTATCCGGACACCCCCTAATCCAGGACTCCGTCAGTAACCTAACAAGACCTCCAGGTGCAAACACAACATGTTTTCTACCCTTATCTCCAGCAAGTTTATATTTAGCATTCATACGCTCAATGTTTTCCTTAGTTAACTCATGCATTTTTTGAATCAATTCAGCACGTTGTTTAGCATCAAAATTAACCTTCTCCGAAGATGGAAGAGGCAACAAATCAATAGGTGCACGAGGTAGGAAACCATACACATTTTCAAAAGGGCACATCTTAGTAGTAGAATGCAATGATGGAATATAAGCAAATTCAATATGAGGCAAGCATTATTCCCACATTTTCTTATCATTCTTCAAAACAGCCCTAAGCATAGTAGACAATGTTCTATTGACTACTTCAGTTTGTCCATCAGTTTGGGGGTGACAAGTAGTATTAAAAAGCAGTTTAGTCCCCAACTTAGCCCATAAACATCTCCAAAAGTGGCTAAGAAATTTAGTATCACGATCTAAAACAATAGTATTTGGCACACCATGCAAGCGAATAATTTCACGAAAGAACAAATCAACAACATTAACAACATCATCGCTTTTATGACATGGTATAAAGTGTGCCATTTTCGAGGATCTATCCACGATAACAAATATGCTATCCCTCCCCTTATTTGTTCGAGGTAAACCTAAAACAAAGTCCATAGATATATCCTTCCAAGGAACACTAGGTATAGGCAAAGGCATATATAAACCATCAAGATTGAGTCGTGACTTATTTTTTGACATGTGGTGCAGCGAGCAACAAAACGCTCAACATCCCGTCTTATCATTGGCCAAAAGAAATGTGTAGCAAGTATATCCTCCGCCTTCTTCACGCCAAAGTGTCCCATTAATCCTCCTCCATGCGCCTCCTGCAATAACAAAAGAGGAACGGAGCTAGCTGGAATGCATAGCTTGATAGCCCGAAACACAAATCCATCATTAATGATGAACTTGTTCCATGTTCTCCCTTCCTTAAAATTCTGCAAATACATCTTTAAATTCAGCATCATGCACATATTGATCTTTGATGGTCTCCAAACCAAAAATTTTGAAGTCAAGTTATGAAAGCATAGTATAACGACGAGACAATGCATCAGCAATAACAATTTCTTTACCCTTCTTGTGTTTAATGACATAAGGGAAAGTCTCAATGAATTCAACCCATTTAGCATGTCTACGGTTCAGTTTTGCTTGACTTTTAATATGTTTCAAAGATTCATGATCAGAATGTATAACAAATTTTTTGGGCCATAAATAATGTTGCCATGTTTCTAAGGTCCGAACAAGAGCATATAATTCTTTATCATAAGTAGAATAGTTCAAACTAGCCCCACTCAATTTTTCAGAAAAGTATGCAAGAGGTTTGCCATCTTGTAATAACACACCTCCTAATCTAATTCCAGTAGCATCACATTCAAGCTCAAAAGTCTTGTTAAAATCAGGAAGTTGGAGTAAAGGAGCATGTGTCAACTTATCTTTCAATACCGTGAAGGTTTCTTCCTGTGCGGTACCCCAAACAAAAGGCACATCCTTCTTTGTAATCCCATTGAGAGGTGTAGCAATGGTGCTGAAATCTCTCACAAAACGCCTATAGAAACCAGCGAGTCCAAGAAAACTCCTCACTTGTGTGACCATTTTGGGTTGCGGCCAACTCTCAATAGCTTCAATCTTGGCTTTATCAACTTCAATTCCCTGTGGATTAACAACATAGCCAAGAAAAGATACTCGGTCGGTGCAAAAGGTGACCATCGGATCATTTTGTGCAGTTCAACTAAAATCGAGATGAGCATCCCTGTGGCAAAGAAATTTAAGAAGCCTGATTAGAATAAGATTACTGGAACTAGTTGATGAGACATAAACTCATCACAAATACCATACATAGAAGCCAGTAGAGGTATGTGCGGGGAAAAGAAGTAGAGAAATATCCACATGGAGTGATGTGGGCAGCTGGAGCAGTGGTGCAAGCCGGCTGTAAAGGAAGTTGTACCTGAGGGATGTCGGGACATAGCTCAACCTAGAGGAGGGTGCAGGGAGGCGGCAACTGCCCACGTCACAGCAGTGAGCAAGGGACGAAGGCAACCTCACCGGCTTTGTGAGAGAGAACAGCGGGGACCCCTGATCGGGACATGCCGACAGTGGGTTTTCGCCGTCGGCGACGGCGACCGCATCTACACTAAGCACCCAACCCTTCCCCTGGTGGATGCGATCCGCCCGGATGTTAGAGATGTGTCCATAGTCGTTTTGTGCGAGAGAGTGTGAAGAGAGCAACCCCAGCAAGCAACCGTGTAGGCTCGTCCTGGCTATGTATATAGTGGAGCGGTTTCCTTTTCTCTCCATATGAACCTATTTATATTGTGTATGTGCCACTAAAGAAAAAAACTTTATTTATAAATGACGTGGCACCGTTCATGCGTGGTTCCCGACCCTCCATTATATATAAGTGAGTAACTACTGCTCATCTTACAGAAATGAGCTCCATCATGTCACGTGTGTGGTTGGAGAAGACGCAAAAGACGCAAAGAGTGCTACTAGTACACTACGTGCGTGGGTGCGTGCACCTCTTCTCTTCGAGCATGGTTATTAAAAGTATAGCCCACTATTGTACTACAACGTGGTTATTATATATAGGCAAAGAATATAGGCTGTAATAATGACTAGTAAGCCATGAAATCCAGAGGCCCACCTTTCTCTATGTTTGACCGAGGAAGCAGCCATCATTTCGCTCCTCGTTGAATATCCATCCGCTGCTACCTCTGCGAATAAATAAAAATCCGCTTCTACATCCATAGCATGGTTAATAATATAGCCATGTCAATCACGAGGTAGAAATATCATTCACAGATACAATAGGGCTGGATCTAAGGCTAGTGATTTTTTTTACTTTGTCTCTTTCTCTTTTTGTCTCATTTACTCATTTTACACAGGAGCATGTGTAGAGGATGGCTATTCCTTTCGATGGGACTTGTTCATGGGGTTTAAGACTAAGCAGCTCCGAATTATGCCCGCTGCCCACCACTCTGAATCATGCCATCTATGATAGGGTATAGTCCCATTGCAACGATGAGGTCCACTAGGTCTAGCACGTCCTGTAAGAAGAGACTGTCACACAAAACATACATCTTGTTGCCTTCTTCCTCGTACAGTACGTACCACTGGTACGTACTACTAGTACTACTACTCATTCTCCTATACACCTTGCGCTTGGCATCTCCAAAATATTAACCTTGTGATTAGTTGTTCGCCTCTTCGGGAAGTCGAGCAATAATGGTACTGCAGTATATATCGTTCTGGCTATATGAGACCGAATGAATTGCTGCACGTCCACCACATGGGCAAGGATCGAGGGTTGAGGGGCGAGGGAGAGTGCGTACTATTACGTCTGTTTCAATATGGACTACATACGGAGCAAAATGAGTGAATCTACACTCTAAAATATGTCTATATACATCAGTGTTTGGAGTATGTACTAGTGGAGTAGTTCATATTGAAATCTACTAAAGGACATATATTCCAAACAATATGATAATCTCTCTAACCAAGGTAGCGACGAGGAGTAAACGGAGGGAGTAGTAAATTTTTCTCCTCGTCTTGCGAGCCACCGTGCGCGTGGGTGAGGGAGCGGGCGTAAGGCGTACTAGTAAGAAAGCTTCACCTCGTCCTGCGAGCCGCCGCTCCCATGGGTGGGGGAGACAGCGTACTAAGCAAGCTTCTCCTCATTCTGTGAGTTGACGGGACACATCAAAAGTAATACGTATAGAGCATCTCGAGTGTATAGAGCCTTGCCTCTAAGGTAGGCCCCACATGGTTTGCCTCTTTTTTAACATAATGCGTCAAGTTGCAATTTGTTTGTTCACCCATGGTAGACGATCCTCCATCAAGTGGAGAACCAGTACACGTGTCAAATTACCATGTGGGTTGCCTTTTCGTACAAAAATGAGCTCCACCGTGTACCTGCGCAGGTGTGGTTGGGAAAGAGACGGGAATAGGTGTGCCGTGTGTGCACCTCTTCTCTTCGTGCATGTCCCCCACCTACGTGGGTGTGTGTGAGAGTGATACAAACCTAGACAGATTGCATGTGCGTTTGTGAGTGTTTTTTGTTGGGGGGTGATTTCGTGAATGTATTTGTGGGAATATGTGTCGATGACATCTCAAACAAAAATTTGACACATGCAATGTGTGTGAAATAGAGGCCTATCTATATCTTATATAGAGGGAGCGATCCACGAGAAGAGAGGAAGGGGTCATAGATATCGATAGAGTCGAAGAGAGGATCGGGTGGGTGGGTGCGAGATCGATGAAGAGAGCAATCGAAATTGTGTGTGTGTGCAAGTCAAAGATATAGGGCAAATGACCTACCACAATGTCAGAGGGCACATGGAAAGTTTGTGTGCGGTAGGGAGACATGACTAGAGCGCTCGATGTATCGGTGTGTGGGGGGGGGGGGGGGGGAGGCAGAGGCCTAACTAGAGAGGTAGAACGACTCGTATATGTGTTGAGAAGGAGAGACCTAGCTATGTCTTGAGGGAGATCGGTCGACATCCATACATAAATGAAGGACGGGAAATAGGTTGGGACAGTGAGAGAGAGACTAGAGAGAGAGGGGGAGAGGGGTAGAGTGTTGGATGGGTGATGGAGTTGCTTCTCGAAGATGGTGGGAGAGGCCTACTAGACAAACAAAGGGTAGAACTGTAATATTATCAATAAGAGTGGGGATGTGTTTCTGTGTGTGCCTGTGTGTGATAGATGTGTCGGGACGCATGCATGGATGATGAAAGCGAACCATGTGTTTGGTAAGCAAACCTAACTAGATCGGTAGATCAATTGTTGTTTCTCAGAGGAAGGGAGAGACATAACTAATGAGGTAGATCGATCAATGCGTGGGGAAAAACGAGTTATAAGGACCTAGCTAGCTATATGTATGGAGGGATATCGGTCGGTGTACATCCATTTGTTAGAGGCAAATAAGGCCCATTGAGATGGATAGATAGAGAGAATGGAGCTAGGAGGTGGTGCGAGAGGCCGAGCTACTAGCTAGATAGGGGGAGGAGTGTGCGATTGTGACATCGATGAAAAGAGGGGCGAGAGTTTACATGTGTGTGGGACCGTATGAGAGACACGAGGCATGGACACAGAAAAGAGGAGATGGAAGGTGCATGTGTATGTTGTAGGTAGACATTTATGGAGAGGTTTATCGATCGGTGTGTGTCAGAAAGGAGTTGTGGAGACTATGGGAGAACGAACTAAAGAAAAAAAAAATGAATGTGAGTGATGGATAGAATGCTGAGGGAGGGGCAGGGCGAGGAGGGCGTGTGCATGCACGAGGGAAATATAGTGCTAGCTACAAATGTAGGGTGTAAGAGACTAACAAAGATCATAATTTGATATGAAAGTGGATTCATATATTTGAATAGGAGATCATAGTGTTATAAACATATGCATGCATGGATATAGCGGTGATACGCATGTTGTGGTTTTGCACATATTATACCATAATGTGATAATCATGGCGTTTGCAACTCACAGCTAAATGTCGAACAATCTAAACCATACTATACATCGAACAATCTCACATTTTATTTGAATTTGTTGATAATGTGTGGTGTTTGCAGCTTACAACTAAATATCGAACAGTCTAAACAATACTATATATCGAGTAATCTCACATTTTATTTGAATTTGTGGTAATGTGTGGCGTTTGCAACTCACATCTATATACTTGTAGGCGTAGGGGGCGGGGCACCATACATTATGTGATAAACACATTATACATATGAGACATGGTTTAGATTATGAAGATCTAGCTAGAGGTTTAAATGTACTATGATTTGAAATCAACATAAAGTGGATTCAAAAAATTGAGTTCGAGTTCATATAGTACACATAGTTCATATCTAACTCGACAGTAATCATGTGGTGTGCTGTGAAGATAATACACAAACGATGGTTTAACTTAACAATAATGATGATTGTAGATCTTATTAAAATAGAGAAACGGATTCAAATGGTTTGACTTCACAACAATCATTATTGTAGATCTTATTCAAATAGAGGAACAAATTCAAATTTAATTCACATTGAAGCGGTAGTATATACGTTTGGAATGCACTAAAACGTTCATTTGAGTAGCAGGTTGCATGCATTATACACGTAGCGAAATATTTTAATTGAACATAACATGAATTCAAAGTTTTGAATGGCATTTGTAGTGCGAATTGATTTGGTACAGTACACGGGACTAGACTCTCTTGTGTGGTGTGAATTGATTTGTTTTGGTTTTTCATCGACAGAAGTGCAAATTGATTTGGTACAGTACACGTTAGGCTTGTCCGGAAATTTCAACCCGCGCCTTGTTACCCTGAAATATTTAAGATATTATTTGTCTCATTGTGCTCTGAAAACTCCCTCCATCTCAACCCGCACCTTGCTATCCCAAAATTACAACGCGCGCGAAAACTCCCACCTCCTGTGAAATCCCGACACATGAAATGCTCGTGATACCCCTGAACTGAAAGAACCGCCTAGCTCAAATCGGTGGGGGTACTTTCGTAACTTACCCCACATTTTGGACAAGCACGTCCCTAAGCCATGGTTCCCCACTCCCATCCCATCAGCCCACCCATTTGTACACCGAGGCCGTGAAAACCCGCAAAGCCCACACCCTCCTCCGTCCGCCATCCATCCAGAGCCTCTTCCCCGACGACGTCGTCCATAGCAACACCACGACGTCCCTCATCCACGGTACCGGATGAGGATCCATCGTTGATCTCATCGTCCCGCCGGTTCAGCTACCTCGTCCTCCACCTCCAAGGAGCTGCCCTGACGTTCCCCTCGTCTTCCGTGCCACCTCCATTCCCACACCACCGTCTTCACCTGCACCAACGGAAGAGCAGCATCATCACCATTTCCTCGGATGAAGCTAAGGCCTAATCAGTGCCACCAAAGAGGTTGTACAATAATCGCCGCATTTTCTTATTCATTTGATCTCACAATGCTACCGGCGCTCGGTCCCGAGCCGACATGGCGCGGCTCCATCCACGGCGGCATCGCCGGCCCACTTCCTCCACGACGTCACTCCCTTAGCGGTGACATCCACATCACTAGGACTTTCTGCTGCTTTAGCTCTCGCTTACACTGCTGCTCTACTCTTGCTCTCAGTCCCCCGCCTGGTCTTCTCTTGCTTGCGATGCTGCTCCCATTTAGCTACACTTCAGTCGACTAAATCGACTTTTGGGTCAGTCGATTTTCAGGGGGGGGGGGCTCGTCGGAGTTAAGGAAGAACCAGCCGCAGCGGGGAGGGGGGCTCGCCAAAGAGGTACCCCACTATCTATCTTAGGGGGGCGATGGTCGCCGGCGGTGGTGGGGCGGTGGCGTGGAGATCGCAGGAGAAAAAGCTCGACACGGGGGGGGGGGGCTAGAGGGATGGCCAGGGAGGCGGCGAACCAGCGGCCGGGAGTGGTTTTGGGGCGGACGGGGCGGCGCACCACCTGCCGCGGGCGGCGGGGGGGCGGTTTGGCCGGTGGTGGCTGGCGGCTCAGGGGGTGGAGTTTGAAGATGAACTGCTACACGACCAGCTGACCCGGCTCTCGCATGCGCTGCTGCTACTGCTTTTCTACTACTAGTGCGTTCAGTTTCGATAGCAAAATTCAGTTTCGACAGTTAAGTTCAGTTTCGACAGTTAAATTCGGTTTTGACAGTTAAGTTGAAAGATGAGCGGCTGATGTATTTTACATCTAGCACTTTGTGGTTATGTATTTTACATCATCTAGTGGAGATGCTATTAGAATTCCACTCAGGTTAACGTTGTCTCTATTGTCCTACTTTAGCCTCGGCGTCGTACAACTCACCGGAGCTGCTCCAATGATGAAATCATCCATCACAGCGGAGCAGTACCCCGGGCTCCATCTCAAGATACCTAAGATCTTCTTCCCCTCCTCCGACAGCCAAGTCAGCCAGATCATCCTCACCGACCAACTCAATCATGCCGAGATCGACATGGCTATGCCAAAGAGGTTGCACACTTGTTGCATCTCTTTTTACTCTACATGTTATATATATATTCTCCACTGAGCACACGTAGTAACATGAAATACAATTAGTTTCTACTACTATATGACAAGCAGTGAGGTGCCAGGCAACTTAGCTATCCGTGATGGACTCTCTTGAACGCCATCATTATTTATATCTGCGCGTTTGAGCTGTGCATTTGTCGATGGGCCTGGGAGTTGAGCTAGTAGGGCAGTGGCCTGGGTCCAAAGTAGTAGAAGTAGCACAAAAACATTTTTTGAGTGTAGGCTTTTCCTTGCTCAAGCCTGCCCACTAGAATCGCCAGTTCTTGAAAGGAAAAGTGAGGGGAAAACATAGGAATTGGAAAGTTTCCTATGGTACTACTATTCATGCATTTGGTTCAAAGGAATGGAGCAAAGGAAAACTGTAGGATTTGTTCCTTTAGTGTCTCCTTGAAAGAAAAACCATAGGAATTTTAATATCCACTTGTCCTCCTTTTCAAATTCCTATTCATGAAGCACAAGACTAAGAGATAGTAGCATAATAGCATTATAACCATACATTTTCTTGTGGTTTGACTTAATCTCACCATGATTCATTTCATCATGTGATCTTACAATTCTTATGAACCAAACACCCAGATTGGCAGAAATCCTGTGTTTTTAAATTCTCTGTTTTGCACGTGCATTCCTATCCTATTACTGTGTATTTCCTATCTCTGGGTTGTTAGAATCCTCCAATTCAAACGAGCCCTTACAGAATTACTTCTCTTATAGATAGTTGTCAAAGAAAACCTTGTGTGTTTTGTCCCGCTCCTGCTGCGTTGTTGTCCACCCCAGCTCAGCTGCTCCAACGACAGAAGGGTCTAGCACAGCAGGGATCCGGCCTCCAGACTATCTTTTGCCGCCTCAGATCTTCTTCCCTGCCGCCGGTAGTCATGACAACTGCATTACCATCATCAACCAAGCAGATGACCTCGAGGACTACACGGGTCCGCAAGAGAGGTCGCACTCTTTCATGTCTGCTTACGTTATGCATCACTTAATATTACATGCTACTTTATCATCCTGTTCACCGGTTAGACTCTGAGTCAGCTCGAAACTAATGGTCAAACTTGAGTTTTTAAATGGTTGTGGGGTACATATCGGGGCCGCAATAAATAGTATCTATCTACTATCTGGTTAATCTCTGGTGTCTACTATGAGTTTCATGTTGGGTGGGAAACGAACAGTAAAGAATCCATCATCTGTATTTTTAACTGAAGCCATTATCTGCCTGCTATCATTGGTTTTGGGTCTATCCATAGGTTGCTACCATCACTCTGGATTTCTGCATGCACTCCTTACATAATCACACTATGTTTTATTCCTATGCCTGTCAGTTATTGTACACAATGGAACTGAACATGTAGAGCAAAAGAGACGAGCCTTGCGTGGCAATAAAATTTCACGTAGACGTCGCTCCATGGTAGGCGCAAAGGCAGCCCCCCTCCACCCAATTCGGGATTGTAATCGAGAGGAAGATATCTGTTCTGAGGGGGATTCAGAAGCAGAAGACCACTCCTATTTACCCCCTGAGGGCTTCGCTCTAACTTGGCATGCTGATGTTGGTTATATCATGCATATGGTGCCTTGCATTGCTTACTTTATACATCAAATATGTCATCTACTTAGTTTAGACATGCTTTGTGTGAATGCCATCTGTTTAGTTTATTCATCACTTATGTGAATTATGCAACCCCATCTTGTTTAGCCAGTCATCATATATGTGAATTTTGCAATGCCATCCTGCTTATCTAGTCATCTTATATGTGAATTATATCAGGCCATCCTTTTTTCGTTACGTATTACATTTGTCAACAATGTTAGTACATTCAACTACTCTTCGTGTGCATCAGCCATTTGACACGGTGATGGAAAAATCTGGAGTGAAAACAAGGTCTTCGGAGTGGACTATGCTATCTGACGAAGCGCATATCTCGCTGGTTAAGGATAGCTCCTCAGAGGAGGATTCAGAGATAGATGACCAGTCCTATTCCCCCCCCCCCCCCGAGGTGTATGCTCTAACTTGGCAGGGTTATGTTGCTCATATCATGCGCATGGTGTCTTGCATTGCTATGTCATTTGATTAGTTTAGACATGCTTTGTGTGAATGCCACTTGTTTAGTGTTTAATTACCATATATGTGAATTATGCATTGCCATCTTGTTGCAAGACGCTATATATGTGAGTTATGCAATGCTATCTTGTTGCAAAGGCATTATATATGTGAATTATGCAATGCCATGCTGTTTAGCCATTCATCATGTATGTGAATTATATCATGCTATCATTTTTTTGTATTATGTGTTCCATTTGTCGACAACGTATGTATATTCAACTATGCTTCCTATGCATCAGCCATTTGAAGCGGTGATGGAAGTATCTGGAGTGAAAACAAGGTATTTAGAGCAGACAATGCTACCTGCTGAAGCAGACATCTTGCTGTTTACAGAGAGCTCCTCAGAGGAGGATTCAGAGACTGAGGACTAGTCCAATTTCCCCCCTGAGGTCTATGCTCAAACTTGACAGGGTTATATTGCCCATGTCATGCATGTTGTCTTGCATTGCTTAGTTTTTACATCATATATGGATTGCCATCTGCTTACTTGCTTACTATATAAATCATATATTTCAATTATATCATGCCATCATGTTTATATACACAACATCTATCTGAATTATGGCATGGCAACCCATTCAATAAAGACATCATATAGTTATATCATCTCATCCTGTTTAGTGCTTACGATCATCATATTTTGAATTATGTCATTCTATCCGTGAATTATATCATGTTGTCATGTTTCCATAGGCGGCATGTATGTGAATTATGGCATGCCAACCTATTTAATAAACACATTATATAGTTATATCATGTCATCATGTTTACATAGTCATCATATTTTGAACTATGTATTTCCATCTTTTTTAGTTAGCCATCATAATGTGAAATTTTGTCATGCTATCATGTTTAGTTAGCCATCATATATGTGAAATTGTGTCATGCTATCCTGTTTGGTTAGATGACATAAATGTGAATTATTTCATGCCCTCTTTTATTCCCCACTATCCATTGCACCTGTCTATCATACAATGTATGTACATTCAATTACTTTCCTTTTTATGAGCCATTTGAGTTGGAGAGGGTGATGGCAGTATCTAAGGGAGTAACAACATAGTCTTCAGAAAATATAGTGCTACCAGTTGATGCAGATAGAACCACGGTTGTACTTGCCCAAGAACCATCCCCACCACACATAAACCAGACTCTCGCAGATTATACCCCTACCCAGTTGGACAGAGAACCAGCTACACCCCTTCTAACCCCAACCCCAACAGATAGTAACCTTGTTCAAGTTGACACAGCACCATCTCCACCACATAGCACCCAAACACGAGCAGTCAGTAAGGGAACTGCAGTGCCCAAAGCACGAGGACCACCACTCCGAATCCCAACTCAACTCTTAAAGGAGAAGAAGAATTGTTCTCAGCTCAGGTTCTGTAGCTATGGTTCATACTCCTTTGCTCTTGCATCACTGTATTTACTCATACCAACTATTTTCAAATTTGAAGGATGGAATTGAAACTCCAATGGCGCAACAGGTATGTTTTAAACCTGTTTCTTTAACGGGTTTGCTATTGTAACTTGCTCTATGTGGATTTCAGTTTTAGTTGAATAAACAATTATGTTCTCATGTCATGCACATTACAAGTGTTGTTTTTGCTCTATAGTTTCCCACACTTATATTCTGTCTATTCTGCTTTGTCTTGAACAAATATTATTTGAACTGTGTCTCTATCTTGATTTGGCAACAAAAACTAGAATGATATAGACCATAAAGTGACCGTGGTACATAGATATATGTTTGTTTCATGTTGTTATTCTGTCCACTTTACTACTGAACTGATTTACCAAAATGAGTTTCATATACAACATGGTAAACTTGTAATGTGTCTGCTTGTTTCTCTTTCAGAACGCGGACAAAATATTGGAGAACAGAACCCCGTTATGCAATGGTAAAGGAAGTAATGCAGATAAGGTTCAAGATAGTGAGACATCCCTATTGGTCTCCAAGAAAGCTGATAAAAACTATCTTGACGACAGTGAGAGAACCCAAAAGTCCTGTCTTGATGTAGTGTTCGAGTTACTGGCCACTACTGCTGGCACAAGCTCTTCTAACTCGCTGTTTGAATCAGTTCGTCTTCTTGAGTCTCAACCTCAAGTTGAAAGACATCGATCAGATGTGCTGTGACAGGAAGCTGAAGGACTAAGGAAGTCCCTGCAGAATTAAGATGCATACTTTCTTGTGCAACAGCAAGCGCTAGAGGATTTAAGCGCCAAACAAGAGAACGTTAATAAGCTTGCTAAGCATCTTGCCAGCATTAGGGATACCCAGGATATTCTTTCTTGAGCTCTTCTGAAGTGGTTTCAGTTCTAGACTTGTTTTGCTGCGGCGTTCATTTGCACTGGTCGCCAACTTTGACAACCAGTGTATATGAGATGCGGCTTTGTTCCCTATATTTGCACTTGTGGCGAACTTTGATGCCCAGTGGATGTAATATGTGTAATAACCGTGATAGCCTAGCGTAAGTTGCTTGCTTATTTATTTCCTTGTTGTCTCGTTTATTTGTTTGCTTGTAGTCAGTGCAGTTCTTTTTCCGCGGTTTGCTAGTGGCCGCAATAACCTATTTTTAAAAACTAGGCCACAAAAACCATGGGCTACATATTTACTGTAGTTACCATGCGCCTCCTACGGGCCGTAGAAACAATGGGCCCTCTAAGGGTCGTAGAAACAATGGGCCTTCTACGGGTCGTAGCATCAATGGGCCTTCTACGGGTCGTAGCATCAATGGGCCTTCTACGGGTCATATGATCAATCGGCCAAACATGGGCCAATAATAGACCGCATTATGGGACGTAAACGGGCTAGATTTAGAATCGTCCGTTCATGGGCCGACCATAACGGGCCGTCGTTAATAGGACGTATTTGATGACGCTGTCGGCATCCTAGGGACGGGGGTACCCAGACTTGCCTGCCTATGGCCCACTGCGTGGCTCCATCAGCGGCCCGGTACGGCCCAATTCCAGCAACAATGACACAAGACCCTCGCGAGGGGCCAAGCCTCGCAAGGCGGACGACGCCCAGACCTCCCTGGGGGCGGCCTCGCTCGGCTAGCTCCCGAGGAGTGGAGATATCAAGGCAAGGTGCACCTTGCGAGGTTCACATGACATGAGCCATGACGACCAAGGCCAGGCGGGCGCTAGCGGGCGTAGTGTACTAGTTTCCCCTTTGGTTCCAAGGCGGCAAGCGCAGGTGCGGAGTCCCGAGGAATCAAGCAAAGGTTTCCATATTAGTGCAACATGACCAAGACCGCCAGGATGACAGGACTGAGGTCATGGAGGAGCCCACTACAGCGTCACCACCATAGTCTTTGCAGGCGAAGACTACTTTTGTCAGGATAACTTTTACTAGTTGTCTCCCTTCAAATTTGGCCGTTGTGGGATCCCTTCCCGCCAACATCCAGGAAGAGGACCAAGGCCACTATAAATAGGACTTGGCCACCACCGTAGCGAGGCATCTAGAGGAGAGATCCGTTTTCCACCCTAATCACCTCTCTAGCTCATCGAGCTCAAGAACGCCTCACCTCCTGATGTTGTACATCCACTGTACTAGTACATCCTCAGCCCCTCGAGGAAATCCACCACAAAGCTAGAGTAGGGTATTACACCGCAAGGTGGCCCGAACCAGGATAAACTGATGTGTCTCTTGTCCCTTTGGTTTGTCGAGCTAGGCTATGGAATCGTTGGGCCGGCAGGTTGGGGAGAAGGAGTTCTTCATACGCACCCCGGTGATCGAACCTCTCAAGGATCTGTGGAGCCCTAAATCCGATATTTGGCGCGCCGGGTAGGGGTGCGTCGAAGCTTCTCTTCCGTCGATCGACTCACCGCCACTCCACCGTTTCCATGGCAGATGCACGCTGAGCCCATGCTGAGCGTCGAGCCGCTCTCGCCGCGTGTGTCGCCCAGACGGCGCCCATCGGCGGGCCCCCCGTCGTTCTCCATCACCAACCGCCAACGCCGTCACCGGCCCGGTGGGGCACAAGCAGTAAGCTTCGTCGCAGCATCCCTCCGTGCGGCGGGACAGACGCACCGCCACCCTGTCGCTAACTCCGGCCGCCTCGTCGTCCCACGCTCGTCACGACCGAACGAACGCACAGACTGCATTGCTCATGGCACGTGAGCTCCTGCGCTACCGCCCAGTCGATGACCTCTACGAGGACTGGCTGGACTGCATCGCCGAGCTAGTTAGCGCGGCTGGGGGCTCGCATGCATCGTCCCTCTCGCTGCCTCGTCCGCCGCCTGCGGCGGGCGACGTAGCCCATGGAGCGCCTCCGCGACCTCCTCGTCAGGACATTACCCTTGGTCCAAGACGTGCGGCCCCATGGCGTGACCCTCGCGCTGGGAGCCCACGCACGAAGAAGAAAGCTGCCGGGAGGTCCAACGGCTGCAAGAAGGTGCTCCAGCGCTCCCTCCACCACCACGTCAAGACCGTGCGCCGCCTGCAGTGGTGGTGCGCGAGCACCAAGATCAGGTTCGACCTCCGCGGCGGGCTTCGATGACCACAGCGGGCTGCCGCGCCTTCACCGCTAAGCTACGCAATGTCGTCTGGCCAGGAAAGTTCAAGCTTGACCTGCCTCCACGTTAAGACGGCACCCCTGACCTTCCAGAGTTCCTTCAGCTCTACGAACTGAGCATCGAGGCGGCCAACGGGGACATTGGCAAACTGGTTCCCCATGGCCCTCAAGGACGGCGCGCGCTTGTGGCTCCTGAATCTATCCGCAGGATTGATCTCCTCCTGGGGCAAGATGCGTGAGCGTTTCATCGCCAACTTCCAGGGCACTTGCGACCGCCCTCCTGCCGCGGGTGACTTGCGCGCATCAAGCAGAAGCCCGGGGAGACCCTACAGAAGTACATCCAGCGCTTGAACAACGTTCGCCTCAAGATCCTCAAGGTTTCAGACGAAGCCATCATCTCGGCGTTATCCGATGGAGTCCACAACGTCAAGATGGAGGAGCTCGCCATCCACGAGGACCTGTGCACGGCTCTTGAGATGTTTAACATGGCTACCAAGTGCGTGAGAGCTAGGGAGGGGCGCCTCTCCCTCCTCAAGCTCCCAGCTGCTGACCCAGAAGACAAGAAGACCAAAGTCAAGGACGTGAAGCGCAAGGGGGCTGCCGGTGCTCGTGGCCGAACCAGAGATGAAGCGTGGTTGTGACCACCCAGAGTCCTCCAAGGGCAGCCGTCCGTTTTGCATCTTCCACAACGTACATAGCCACAACACCAACGACTGTCAGGAGCTCAGGGCCATCCGTGATGGGCGCCTCGGTCGATGCCCCGAGCGCAATGACCGAGGCTACGGCCACGGAGGAGGCAGAAGTGGAGGACGTTGGGACAACCCCGGCCCCCGCCAGGAGTGGCGCGACTAGCCTCGTGAGGACCGCTGGTAAGGCCAGGCTCGCGTGGGCGCCTGGAGAGATCAGCCTCGTGAGGACCACCCTTAGGGCAATGCCGGCCTCCCTCCGCTGCCACCACCACCGAGAAGAAACAACGACCACCACCAGGACAAGGGGGCTGGGAGCTTCCAGGAGCCTCGCACCATCGCCTACATCTTGGGTGGCGCTCAGGCCCCAGCCTCCCAGCGCATCTTCAAGCAGTTTGCATGTGAGGTGAATGCGGCCCTACCAAAGCTCAAGGCCACATGTCCGCTCAGGTGGTCCAAGTGCACCATCACCTTAAACTCGTCCGACCAGCTAAAGTGCGCGGCAACTGCCGGTGCTCTCCCGATGCTTTGCTTGCCCGTCATCAGCAATGTCCTTGTCACCAAGACCTTCATCGATGGTCGTGCAGGGCTCAATGTTCTTTCTGTCAAGACGTTTGACCGCCTCCAAGTGCCGTATGATCAGCTGCAGCCCACCAAGCCGTTCTCAAGAGTGACCGATGGCTCCACCACCCCAATAGGGCAGATCCTCCTCCCTGTCACCTCCGACCAACACGAGAACTACCGCACCAAGCTCATCGACTTCGACGTCGCTCACATCCACCTCCCGTACAACGCCATCCTTGGGTATTCGGCCCTGGCCAAGTTCATGGCAGTGACCCACCATGGCTACAACGTCCTCAAGATGCCAGGGAACCGCGACATCATCGTGATTGCCTGCGAGGAAAAGGACGCGGTATGCTCCCTCGAGCATGCCTATCAGGCCGCGGCAATTGAATACCCAGACAACAAAGGCACCATCTACCCTCCTAAGGTTGTCCCCAAGAAGAAGAAACAATTACTCTGCCAAGAGCCTCAGGATATCGGTGTCTCCAGCGGCACCACCTCAGGATCAGTGCCCACGGATGGGGCGCCTCCCTCTCATGCATAGGAAGGCGCGCCCAGCACCCTCCTCGGGCTGGGCTCGAGGGCTCTCTTCTAGAGGGCCTCAGACTTAGCCAACGTCACGAGGGAGGCGCTCGAGCACTACATGGAGGCGTGCTTCATCGCATGCTTCCCTCATGAGGGCACTAGGCACGGGGTGCCAGGAGCTCAGGAGTTCATCACCAAGATGACCAAGGAGCTTCAAGAGGTGAGGCACATGCGTGGAGACCATCGCCTACCACTAGGCGCGGCCCCTTGTCTTGGCGAGGACAACGAGCTGCGCGTCTGCGTCAACATCCCCGGGCTCAATAGAGCTGCAGCTCAGGAGCGCTTCTGGCCTTTGCACGCTGGTCGGTGTGAGGGCCCGCCTCACAGCTACGTTCGCATGCCTTTTGGCTTGACAAACATGGCCGCCGCATTCCAGCGTCACCTGTGAAGCATCGTGGCTGCTCAGGAGGCCAGGTACCACGCGGTCTTGGCAGAGGTAGTAGCGGTTCTTCTCAAACCTCCTGAGGTACAAGACCAAGGCGGCTCGTGAGGAGCAACCTCTTCAGGGCGCATCTTCGGCATCTTTTCAGCAATGGCACCAGGTGACATTTTCCAGTTTATTCAGTTGGGGGCGCCACTCGGGATGCATTATCCCCAAGTCGCATGGGCCTGTCCCTGCGACACGTATCCTTTTGCATCTTTAGTTTACCTTGTTGGGAGCGCCCCTCGGGCTGCATCATCCCCAGGCCGCATAGGATCCGTCCCTATGGCATGTATCGTTCTTGCATCTATCTGGACTGGATTTACCTCCTTTCATGAGTTACTTTAAGATTATTACATGCATGTCCAGTACTTCGGTACCATGAACATCGTACGCCCTTGCAAGACCACCCACGCCCGCCTCATGATTAAAAACTGGCACGGCATCTGTGCTCGGGTTCGTCCCTGCAGCGTCGCCAAACCCAAGAGGCTGAGCTCTCGCTCGCGGGCCAGCTCCCGTGTATGTCACCTCCCATGGCCTTTGGTGCCTTGTTCTCGCATGAGCTAATCAAGGGCATACGAGCTAGGGTGCGCGACCTGGTGCCTCGCCACCACGGGAGCCGCGCGCCGGTTGTCTTTCTTCAGGATTTTCGCATGAGAAGACTGGGCACGGCGTCTGTGCTCGGGTCCGTCCCTCCAGCATCAACAAACCCAACGACTGAGCTCTGTTTGGCGGGCCGGCCCCGTTCACGTCACCTCCTGGGATCGTTGGTGTCTGGCCTTCTCATGTGATCACCTCAGGAGATTCATTTAGCGCAGGTTACCTAACCATCTCGTAGGGCCATCACAACTATCAAGAAGCAAATCCAGGTGTAACCCGCCTTGAGGTAGGTCCTCGTGAGTCCCACCTCGTCTAGCCCTGCTGTGCAAGCCATGTGTCAGGGTGGGGCTGTACACGCCCCGGGGGCTCCACTCAGAGGGAGCCCTCACCCACGCACTAGTGGAAGCACGATGCTCCATGCTGGCAGTCGACACAGTCGAGGAGCAGCTATGCCCGTGCAAGTGCGGAAGCGCCATGCTCCGTGCTGGTGATAAACAACTAAGGGTGGCCCCATGGCCGCATCAACCTCGGGGAGCCCCCAGGCTCAGTGTATAGCCTCGTCACAACACTTTCCCCTCAGGAGAGTCGCGCGAGGGGGCTGAGCATGGGGGCTACACTCAGGTCAAGCCTAGTGTGCGCCACCCTACTAGGTCCCTTGGATCTGGTCATCGCGCGCCCCTCCCGGGTGGGACCTCGGCGAGAAAACGTATGGAGGTATGTTTGTACGTCAAGGGGGACTCCTGAGCATCGCGACTCAGGAGCCTAACTGGCCACGTAGCCCCTCACCCCTTGGTCTCGCCCTGGTGATCCGAACGACCCAAGGCCGGCTGAGGTACACGAGGGGCCGGGCCCTGCCGATGCAGAACACTAAGGCCTACTCCCGCATCTCCTTCCCGTGGGCCGTTTGTGCGTCAAGGGGGACTCCTGAGCATCGCAACTTAGTAGCCTAACTAGTCACGTAGCCCCTCACCCCTTGGACTCGTCCTGGTGATCCGGACGACCCAACGGCGACTAGGGTATGCGCGGGGTCGGGCCCTGCCGACGTAGAACATCAAGCAAGCGGGAAGGATATCGCAAAATCCTAGCAAATGATTACGAAAACATTATCTCTTAAAAAGCACTGACACATAAAGTTTTAACGCCTCCACGAGGCACGGTGCACATTGCAGGAAATAAAAACAGGGGGAAGCACTGCCTGTGAGCCCCTGCTTCAGCCTTGGGCGCTGCCACCGCCCGTGAGGAGTGCCCCTTCACCGTCACCTATACCGTCAGCTAAGGCTGTAGGTTCGGCAGTGCCGTCAGTCGGGGGCGCAAGGTCGATGGCGAGGAACTTCTGTAGCAGAGCATCCACTTGGTCCTTCACGACTTCGGCGATGGAAGCATAGTGCACCTTGTCCACAGGCTCAAGAAGGGCTCCGAAGTCAGTGTTGGGGTTGCGAAGATGGAGGTGGCGGAAGACGCGTGTCATAGCTGAAGCGGAGAGCGTGCGGGCTTCCCCCTCCACCATGGGGTCGACTCCGTCAGCAACGCCCTCAAGCGCCTCGACAATCTGGGGGAGCAGCTCGGCGGGGCCTTCCTCAGCAGTCACCAACGGCTTCTTCAACCCCATCCCGTAGAGATCCTGCAGCGCTTTGCGGGACCTCTTCTCAAGAGAGTCAAAGGCGGCATGATCGCTGGCAAGGATTTTCGCCTTATCCTCCAACCGGACCTTCTCCTCCACCACCTCCTTCTTCAGCTTCTCCAGGCGACCACGCTCTGTGGCCTGCTCCCGCATTGACTGCTCCAGCTCGGTGTCATGACCAGCGACCGCGTCTTCCCGAGCCTTCATCTCCTCCTCCCACGCCGCGTGCTGACGAGCCTCGGTAGCACGCTCGTTGCGCAGGGTCTCCAGCTCGGCCTCCGCCACCCGGTAGCGCTCCTTGGCAGCCTTAGCATCCCCCAACAGCATGTCGCCGGCGGCCACAGCCAGGCCAGCAACCTGCTTACCTTCCTCGGAGGCTGCCAAGGCGTGGCTCCATGCCACAATGACGGAAGCGTCGGACCGTAGCCACCCCGAGATCAGCTCCAGGCAGCCGTATGCCAGGCGACGATAGGCGCCTTGAAGATCTTCGTGAAGTTGGGTCAGCACGGAGAAAGCCTCCTCCAGAGTACCAGGCGAAGAAGAAGGTGGCGCTGGCGTCAGGATCGGCAAGTTAGCGATGGTAGCGGGGGCCGGGGGCTCCGGAGCCTTTGGGACCTCAGCAGGTGAGCTGAGGGCAAGCACCTCCGGAGCCATCCTGGCTGCGGAGACCGCTTCCTCCTGAAGCTAGGCCCCCGGGTCTCGCAAGGACAACCCTGACGCCGAAGCACGAGGGTCATCCCCGCCCTTCTGTGCGAGGGGTAGTATGGCCACGGCAGGCTGCTAAGTTACAAGAACCACAACCGTCTCCTTCTTCTTCACCACCGGTGCAGGCCTAGACATTCCAAAGGGAAGCATCAAGATCGTGCAGCAAGAGCAAAGAAGGAAGATCAGGGAAGAACACTTACTGATGCATAGCGGTGTAGTCTCTCGCCCTCTTCAGAAGCACCATGCGCTTGGTCTTCATAGGCTAGGGCACGGGCACATGTGCCCCAGGGGCGCGCAGGGGCATGGCGCCTGGGCCTGCGTCAGCACCGTCCGGCGGCAAGTCAGAGCCGCCACCTTAGGGAATCGACGCCAAACGACTCTTCTCCGGGACCCTGGCACCGACTTTTTTGGAGGGGTGCCCCTGGATCTTATGGTGACCCTGAGCAGGGTGCTCGCCAACATCGCCATCATCATCAGAAAGGACGAGGAGGCAGCCGGGTTGGCGCAAGTGGGAGACCTCCCTTGTACCTTCCACAATCTCTTCTGAGTCCAACCCCTCCTCCTCATCAGATTCGCCAGAAGCTGCTGCCGCCGACGAGCCGGGGGGCCGGTGGGCGCCAACAGTATGAGCCCGCGCTCATTAAAGACCGGCATGGCAGTGATGATTTGCGCCCCATCACGATGATGGTACAACGGAAGATGGGTATCTGGCGGGCAACCCTGGTCCTTCCCGACCAGGAGGCGCAGGGCCTTATCCAACTCCTCGCCAGACAAGGCGTCCGGGTACAGAAGGAGGTCACCGCCCTTGTCCTTAGGCTTCCACAAGGGGCACGAGCGCGCCTGGAGCGGGGCTAGGCAATGTGTCAGAAACTCCTTGACAACCATGGCCCCCGTCAGTTTCTCCGCCTTCGGGTCATTTGGCTTTAGGTCGGCCACCATCTGCTCCGCTCGGGGATCGGTGAGCTTCGCGCTGTTCCGTCCCTCGTGAGGCACTGGCATCTCAGTCGGCAGTGCCAGCTAGGGGTAGGAGCGCTTGGCATCCCTGAGGATCCACTTGTTCCTGAAGTCCTTCACCTTCTTCGCAGCCCGCAAGATCGCGTTGGTTCCGTTGGCCGCGATGAAGTTGGCTAACCCCGATCACTAACCCTCTTTGATACGGAGGTAGAAGAAATGGCGGAGCAGCGCCACGGACGGCATCACCCCCACAAACGCCTCGCAATAGAAGGCAAAGATCGACAACAGGAGGACGGAGTTGGGATGAAGATGGAGGGCATGATGATTGTAGTGGCGAAGCACGGCGTAAAAGAAGCTGGAGAAAGAAGGGACCAGCCCCGTGAGGATTCTGTGCAAGAAGAAGGGATATAAGGTACTGCCCGAGGCCTCTGGCTTGGCGGAGCCGGCCCGAAGCGTTTTCTCTCCTCCCTCGTTGCTGTCGCCCGCGTTACCAGGAGCGCGGCCGTGAAGTTCTTCTCTGAGACCATGGACGCGCTCAGGGCAGGCTCGAACCAGGAGGGCGAGTGCACGGCCGTCGCTTTGCCAGTGGCCATCGGCTGCTGGCTCGGGGAAGAGTTTTGCTGGATCTGGAGTCTCTATGGACGAGGAGGAAAAGGGGATCTGGAGCAAGACGAATGGAGAGCAATGGAAGCCCTGCGGCGGGTGCCAGCCTTTTTGTCAGGCAAGAGCAGTTGCCGAGGCAGCGTGGGAAGTGCAGGCGCCCACGTCCCATCAATCGCCATGCGTCGACCAAGGCCACAAGCGGTTGGGGTCCACAACACTCCACACTTGCCCCTTGGCTTCGCCTCGAAGCCAAGCTCGAGTGCGCCTTGGGCCCGGGGCTACTGTCGGCGTCCTGGGAACGGGGGTACCGGACTTGCCTGCCTGCGGCCCACGGCTTGGCTCCATCAGCGGCCCTGTATGGCCTAGTTCCAGCAGCAATGACACAAGACCCTCGCGAGAGGCCAAGCCTCGCGAGGAGAACGACGCCAGGACCTCCCTGGGGGTGGCCTCGCTAGGCTGGCTCCCGAGGAGCGGAGATATCAAGGTAAGGTGCACCTCGCGAGCTTCACATGACATGAGCCATGACGACCAAGGCCAGGCGGGCGCCAGCGAGAGTAGTGTACCAGTTTCCCCTTTGGTGCCAAGGGGGCAAGCGCAGGCGTGGAGTCCCGATGAATCAAGCAAAGGTTTCCATATTGGCACAACAAGACCAAGACCGCCAGGACGACAGGACGGAGGTCATCGCGGAGCCCACTACAGCATCACCACCATAGTCTTTGCAAGCGAAGACTACTTTTGTCAGGATAACTTGTACTAGTTGTCTCCCTTCAAATTTTGCCGTTGTGGGATCCCTTCCCGCCAACATTCGGGAAGAGGACCAAGGCCACTATAAATAGGACTTGGCCACCACTGTAGCGAGGCATCTAGAGGAGAGATCCATTTTCCAACCTGACTACCTCTCTAGCTCATCGAGCTCCAGAATACCTCACCTCCTGAGGTTGTTCATCCACTGTACTAGTTCATCCTCAGCCCCTCGAGGCAATCCACCACAAAGCTGAAGTAGGGTATTACACCGCAAGGTGGCCCGAACCAGGATAAACTGATGAGTCTCTTGTCCCTTGGGTTCGTCAAGCTAGGCTGTGGAATCATTGGGCCGGCGGGTTGGGGAGAAGGAGTTCTTCGTACACACCCCGGTGTTCGAACCTCTCAAGGGTCTATGGAGCCCTGAATCCGAAAGACTCTATGAAAACGGCCCAACGGATTAACGGGTCGATCGTAACCACGAGCTGAATTTCGCCCACAAGCAGAAAAGGCCAGCAATGGGCCGTAAGTAACCGAATGCTGGAAATAAGCCCAAGAATAAATGTGCCCTAAGAAGGCCGAAAGATAACACAGGTTGGAAACGGCCTAATGGAATAATGGGCCGTTATTGGGTATAAAGCGGTGCACTCTTCATTGCGGGTCAGATTTCACCACGGGCCATTAATGGGCCAAGAGTTACAAATGGCCTCGTATGGGCCGAAAGACATCATGGGCCATACATGGGCTGGAAGTTACAACGGGCTAGAATCATATTGGACGGCCCAGATGAAGCTACTGGGCTTAATTCTGATAGGCCGTAACGGGCCGTGAGTTAGCAGGCCGTAAATGGGCTATATATGAACAGGCTGTTAACAGGCTTTCCATGGGCTGGCCCGTTACCTTTTGACCAAGTCAAACGGACTGGCCTTTTCACCGGAATGGGCCTCTATTGGGCCATGCCATGTGTCGACGTATCATAGGCGCCTCTTGTCCAATGAATGGATGACATCTATCCCAACGATGAGCCAACACATGTTTCCTTCGTTCAATGACAATTTTACACGTGGAAAATCCGCATTGGTTCGGGCTGTTAATGGGTTATCGGATCCAAAACCGGACCCGATAGCTTAACGGTGACCCGTTACGGTGGATGCCATGTGTCGGTCACCCTTGACGAAAGCACTTCGATGACGCGCGATTTATCATCATGGAAGTGGACACCTCCATGACGATACTTTTGGTAATGTCATGGAACACTTCTATGACAACACAGGTATAACTATCTTGATTCTGTCATAAAATTGTCATGTATGTACATGCATGACAGAAAATGTAACCTACTGTGACAAACACGTATCATCACAGAAGTGTATTTTTTTGTAGTGAGCGGCACCAGAATTTTGACCAGGCTCAAGGGGGATGCGCAGTGCTCGTCCCACTTGATTTGGAAGGTGATGTTGTTGTTGTTGTTGCTGCTGCTGTAGAGGTGCGACAGGTGCAGCGGGCGGTGGTTGTGGAAGACGCGCGAGCAATTCATTAAACTTGTTATCGAGCTTTGTTTCGAATGCCTTCTCAATGCCATCTATCTTCTCAATGGCCTCTTCAAATCTATTTAGCACATCTTCCACCTGTTCACTCATCATTTGTTGAAACTTATCATGAAGCTCCTTGTTCGTCAACTTCTCCCAGTCAATCTTGTCGACTTGTGATCCTACCATGGTTAGCAACAATAGAAAAACACAAGAATATGATCCTACAGACTACTAACAAGTGGTGGTGGTGGGTGTTACAAATCCGTCAAGCAAATCTCAAATTCTTACCAATTCTTACCGAGCAGCAGGCGGTGATCGACAACCATTGAAGTCAAAACTCTCAAAGCTTGGATAGAGCGATTACCAGGGAGAGTCAAACGCACGACATAGATCTATGTGGAGCTAGGAAGGGTTATAATATGGTAGCAAAAAGGGTCAGCAATAATCAATTAAGATATGCAAAGTTGAATAAATGCTCAATGACGGTACTGTGCTGGTCCTAGGCTATACCATACTAGAGACACGAGCTAAGAACATGAACAAAATCATGGCGCGGCACGTAAACAAGGGAAAATCATACTCTGATTTTTTTGCTCTTTTTTGGCGCTTCTCTTTTTTGCGAAAAGTCACTATAATTGCGAGTGTCTCAAAACTCTCCCCAAGTCAAACTAACAAGATATGCATGAAATTTTTTTGACAATTTTTTTTCAGAAATCAGGGCAGCGACGACGAAAAATTGCGACAAAAAATCATTATGATGGCGAGTGTCTCAAAAGACTCAGAAAAGCCTAAAAACAGGATAGGGAAAAAATATTTTCGACTGCCGAAGTTTTAGCCTAAAAACTATCCAGGGGTCTCCAAACTCTTTTTTTGAAACCTACTCAGGCAAGGAAACACGAATCAGAAAATAGATGGATCTCGAAAACAAACCTAATATGAAAAGAACTTGGATTGGTGGTGGATATATGATGGTAAGATATGGTAGCGGTTGTGGTATATGGCAGTGGTTGTGGTATATGGTAGCGGTGGTGGTATATGGATACGGATTGGTGGTGGTATATGGATACGGATTGGTGATGGTATATGGATACAGATCGGTGGCGGATAAGCGGTGGTGGTAGATGGTAGGGGCGATGATGGTGGTGTGGCGGCGGCATGACAACTTATGACCAGAACTCGAAACTCTAAAAGACTAGACACTAAGACCAACAACTAGACATGACGATGCAACCGCAAATTCAACAAAGCAAAAACCCTAAAAAGATTATGCAAAAGCTCAGATTGGTTCAGATATGATGAACTAACCCTAATTTTTGTGTGGCTTTTTCGGGGACTATAGGTATGAAGAACAGACTCGATCTAAACTATGAAAAAGTGTAAAATCTGACCGAGCAACTTGGAAATTTGATACCACTTGATAGAGGCAGAGGTGTCCCATCTTTCGATGAGATGGTGATTATCGTTTCTGAGGAGTAGACTTTCAGATCCGACTACAAACATGTGAGGACGCCGCGCCTTAGCAATCGCCAAACCAACTCCAAGAGGTTATTGACCACACCGGAGCACGATCAACCTGACCACAAAGGTCTATTTCCTACAAGCAAACGAAGAACAAGAAAGAAACTAAGATTGCAATCAGGATATTGAGAATATAAGATGAAATCTTTATTGATCAAGGTGGGGTTCTGATGTAGGGTAGAACCCTATTCGGATGATCTTTCACGGAAGGAGAAGATTCCGCGAAGAACACGAAGAACACAAGGGGACAACACAAGGGAAGCACGGGGAAAACACAGGAGAGAACACTCAAACCAATAAGATCCGGTCACACATATGCTAGATCTTCGAAACACAAAAGGGGGTACAAGATCCATGATCAACAAGGGATGATACAAGTGGTCGGTTTTTCTTCTCCGGGAGGAGGTATTGAGGGGTCCTCCCATTAGGGGTCTTGAATCCAAGTGGATCTTCTCCGAAGAGGTGACGGTCTCTCTCGGAGGAGTAGATCCGGATGGATGAGCGAGGCTCTATCTCACATAGGAGCTATGACAAAACTAACCCTAAAATGTAGGTAGGAGAAGAGTATATGTAGTCTCAGGGGCGAAAGGGTACACGGGCCTCGGCCCAAGTCGCTGCGCGCAGGCAGGGCCAGAAGTTTCAGGCGCCGAGGTTCCGGTCAGGGTCCGGCCTAACCAGAGAGTTGGCACGGTGGGATCTTGACTGGTGTCCGAGGGCCGGAAGGCCCGGGCAGGCCAGAGGTTCCGGGGGCCGGAAGGTCCGGGCCAGGTTCCGGGCTAACCAGAAAGTTGACACGCCTGGGATGGTCTGGGTCGTCGGAGGCTGGAAGCTCTGGGTTGGCCGGAGGTTCCAGTGGCCGGAAGTTCCAGCCTGTGGCCGAAAGTTTCGGGCAGCATAGAGAGTTGATGCATGTTCCTTCTTCTTCAGCTATCGGCTCTGTGGCTTGTGCGTTGTACCTGATCACACATAGCATTTCGGACTTAGGCAGTCGCCATGTCTCACTCGAATGTAAAGGAAGCTCAAGTAGGAGTGATGTCACCTCAAATTGAATAGCACGAGCTCTTGCTCTTGTCATGGGTCCACTTGGACCATGGATAGTCGAGGTAGTGTCCATGGGGATGACCATAGGATGCTCCGAATCATCGCCCCCCCCCCTTGGGCAAGATCCGACCTTGGATCGAAATCCTCATCACCATGGTACGGGGAGAGATCTTTGACGTTGAATATGTCGCTCACAGAGTACTTGTCACGTGGGATGTTGATCTTGTAGGCGTTGTTGTTGTTGTAGTGTTGAAGCACCTTGAAGGGTCCATTGGCTCATGGTAGAATTTGGACTTGCGTTCGTTGGGGAAGCATTCCTTGCGAAGGTGTAGCCACACAAGATCTCCAATGTTGAATATTATGGGTTGCTTGTTAACGTTGAGCTTGGTCGCACGTCGTTGTACTTGGCGCTCTATGGTGTGCCTTGTATCTTCATGCATCTTTTTGCGATAGCTCAATCGGGCACTCGCGTCCATGTTGATGCGCTCTTGTAGTGGTAGAGGAAGAATGTCCAATGGGGACAACGGGTTGAAACCGTAGACGACCTCGAAGGGGGACTTGCCGGTAATCGAATGTCTTGCTCGGTTGTAGGCGTACTCGGCGATGGGTAGACACTCCTCCCACTCCTTCATGTTCTTCTTGATCAACACGCGAATTAGAGTGGAGAGTGTTCGGTTCGTCACCTCCGTTTGGCCGTCAGTTTGAGGATGATATGCCGAAGAGAACAATAGCTTGATTCCGAGCTTGGCGCATAAAGTCTTCCAAAAGTAACTCAAGAACTTGACATCGTGGTCCGAGACAATAGTCTTTGGGACTCCATAAAGGCGCAATATTTCTCTACAAAAAAGATTTGCAACATGTGAAGCATCATCTATCTTGTTGCAAGGAATGAAATGAACCATCTTAGAGAATCGGTCCACAACAACAAACACAGAATCTTTGCCATTTCTAGTTCGAGGCAAACCAAGCACAAAATCCATATGAATATCTTCCCATGGGTGATATGGTATTCTAAGGGGCATATAAAGACCATGAGATTGAGCTTTAGACTTAGCTTTGTGGCATGTAGAGCACCGGTTGGTGAAGCGTGAGACGTCGCGGAACATCTTGGGCCAAAAATAGTTCTTGGAGAGCATAGCGTATGTCTTGTTGAGTCCAAAGTGTACCATCAATCCTGCTCCATGAGCCTCTTGCAAACGTAACAAACAAAGAGAAGACTCGAGGATACATAGTTTGTTAGCTCGCATAAGATAATCATCTGTGATGTAATATCATTCCCAAGATGTATGCGTCAAACATTTAGCATATGGAATAGCAAAAGTATGGTCATGCGCATACAAGTGTTTGATGTGCTCAAAACCAATGACATTCAATTCAAGTTTGGTAACAAGCATGCATCTGCGGGAAAGAGCATCCGCTACAACATTTTCCTTACCTTTGATGTACTTGATGACATAAGGAAATAGCTCAATGAATTCAATCCACTTAGCATGACACTTGTTCAACTTAGTTTGACCCTTAAGGTACTGAAGTGTTTCATGATCAGTGTGAAGAATGAACTCATGAGGGCGGAGATAATGCTCCCAAACATGCAAGACTCTCAGTAAAGCATATAGCTCTTTGTCATATATGGGATAATTGAGTTGCACTCCGGAGAGTTTTTCGCTAAAGAAAGCAATTGGGCGCTTCTCTTGCATTAACACACCTCTTATGCCATAACCACTAGCATGGCAATGAATCTCAAAAGGTTTATCGAAGTTGGGCAAAGCAAGCAAAGGAGCATGTGTAAGCAAATTCTTAAGCTCATTGAATGCGGCATCTTGAGATGGTCCCCAAACAAAGGGTGCATTCTTCTTCCTCAAAGCATGTAAACATAAAGCAATGGTGCTAACGTCCTTCACAAATCTACGCAGAAACTGACTAAACCAAGAAAACTTCGCACTTGTTGCAAATTTGTTGGTTGGGGCCAAGTTTTAATAGAATTGATCTTAGATTCATCTACATGAACACCCTTAGAAGACACAACAAAACCCAAGAAAACAAGCTTATCAACACCAAAAAGGCATTTGTCCATATTAGCATAAAGGCGCTCCTTCCTAAGGGTTTGTAACACGGTTCTAAGATGGGTGACATGATCTTTTAGAGATTTCCTAAAAAAGGATATCGTCAATATAAACCACAACAAATACACCAATATAGGGTCGAAGAACAAAATGCATGTGTCGCATGAAAGTACTGGGTGCTTCGGATAAACCAGTTGGGATAACAAGCCATTCATATAAGCCAAATTTGGTTTTAAATGCGGTTTTCCATTCATCACCTTCTTGGATGCGTATTTGTTAGTAGCCACTTTTAAGATCAATTTTAGAGAAAATTGCGGCTCCGCTAAGCTCATCTAGCATATCATCTAGGCATGGAATGGGGTAACGATAACGCACAGTAATAGCATTCATAGGACGGCAATCAGAACACATGCGATATGTACCATCTTTCTTGGAACAAGGATTACCGGGATGTCACAAGGGCTCGAGCTTTCACGTACTTGTCTGTTGTCGATGAGTTATTGTATTTGCCGTTGGATCTCTTTAGTTTCCTCGAGATTGACGCGGTATCGAGCCTTGTTAGGAAGTGGTGCTCCGGGGATGAGGTCGATGCGGTTTTCGATGCCTCGTAGTGGAGGTAGACCCGGAGGTAGCTCGACGGGGAAAACATCTTGGAATTCCTGCAACAGAGAAGATAACGCTAAGGTTAGATTGTGAGAATTATTAGTTTTTGGTGCCTCGTCCTTGCACAAAAGGACATAGTGCATGACACTTGATGGGTTCTCATACACTTCTCTCATATCACTTTTGGTGGCAAATAGGACTAATTCTTGGCGCTCATTTTGTAGGCACTCAATTTGGGCTTGTGGCGGTCACTCTCTTTTTGGTGGTTCGCTCTCTCACTATTTTCTCCATGACGGGTGGCTTGCTTGTCAGCAATCACTTGGCTTGGAGACATATGTTGTAGCACATATTCCTTTCCTTCCATTTTGAAGCTGTAGGGATTCATACACCCATTGTGGATGACACCTCAGTCAAATTGCCATGGCCGTCCAAGGAGAAGGTGGCAAAAGGACATCGGAACGACATCACACTCCAAAGTGTCTTCGTATGCTCCGATCTTGAAAGAAAATTGCACCATATGCTCGAATTAGATAGTGCCAGAGTCGCTTAGCCATTGAAATTTGTAGGGGTGTGGGTGCTTCATCTTGACCAATTGGAGTTTGGAGCATAGTTCCTCACTTGCTAAGTTATGGCAACTCCCTCCATCGATGATGACCTTCACGGACCGTCCATTGATGTCGGCCTTGGTATGGAAGATATGGCATCTTTGATGTTCTTCTTGTTGATGTTGAAGTGTCAAGACTTTGGAGACAACAAGAGAGGGGCTCGGATCTTAGTCACAAACGACTTGATCATCTTCATCCTCGTTCACTTGCCGGTGCATGGCCACTTGCTCAAGTGCTTCCATTTCTCGTTCACTCATGGAGTCGTATGTACCATCATCGTTGAAGACCATGGTGCGCTTGTTGGTACACTCAAAGGACTTGTGGCTTCGGCCACCGCATGTGAAGAATTTTAAGGAACTCGTCTTGATGGAGTCATCTGTTGGAGTAGATGATGATGAAGCTTTCGGCTTGAAGTTGCTTCTAGTAGGAGGACGACTTAAGGTTGTCGAAGCTTTCTTGTAACTTGACTTGTCACCATTGCTTGTTGATGGCTTGGTTGAGGTAGAAGGTGTTGAAGTCATTGAGGCTTTAGAGTTGAGGAAGCCATATGACTTGGATGAGAAATTGGCATACTTGAAGTCATCTTGCACTTGACGTTCTGCTTTGGTAGCTTGATGCACTAGGTCGATGAGGTTCGAGTATGGTTGGAAGTCGGCAATCTTCTTGATAGGGTGATTGAGTCTATTCAAGTAACGTGCCATAGTTTGCTCATCATCTTCCGTGACATGGGCTCGTATCATGGCAATCTCCATTTCCTTGTAGTAATCTTCAACGCTCTTGGTTCCTTGCTTGAGGAGTTGGAGTTTCTTGAAGAGGACGCGATTGTAGTAGGTTGGGACAAAACGTGCTCTCATGACATCCTTCATTTGCGCCCAAGTTGTGATGGCTGGTTCACCTCTTGCCTCTCGGCGCTCAATGACTTGTTCCCACCAAATGAGGACGTAATCTTGGAACTCAAGGGATACCATCGCCATCTTCTTCTCTTCCTCATAGTTGTGCAAGCAGAAAATTTTGTCAACCTTGAATGCCCATGAAAGGTACTCTTCGGGATCATTGCTTCCATTGAACTTGGGCATGGTGAACTTTAGCTTGCCATGGCGTTGCTCTTCATTGTTTTGGGGACGAGGGTGATGACGTCCTTGACGAGGAGGATTGTCAACTTCATGTTGCTCTTGCCGTGGAGGATTTCCATTGTCTTCTTGTGCTTGGTGAACTTGGGGTTCTTGTCGAGCTTCAGGATGAGCTTACTTAGCTTGTGGAGGAGCTTGAGGAACTTGACAATGCACTCGTGATTGATAAATCCTCTCTTGAACTTCATCGCGAAGTGCTTCTTCTTCTAGATGTATATTGCGGCTCCGGTTGGCAATGGCACAATTTGTATGTCGGAGAGCATTTAGTGCGTCAAGTGCTCGACCTTCTCGTCGTTGTTGTTCTTGACGTTGTGCCTTGGCATCTTGCTCGTCTTGGTGTTGCTGCGCTCGTTCTTCTTCTTGTTGACGTAGACGTTGTCGTTCCTGTGCCTGCGCGAATGTAGCTCGATTTTAGCGATGTCGATGCTCTTATGTTCGAAGTTGCTCTTGGTGGTCGATGTCGTGTAGGGGATTTCGATTGGCTTGACAATCTTGACGCGTGGCTCGTCGAAGAGTGTTCTATGTCTGTGTACTTGAGCCGGAGATGGTGTCGTCGGAGTGTCGACTCGAGCGGCTCCGTCTTGAGTAGTACGAATTGGTAGAAGAGCGGTTGACCATCAAAGCATGAATCTCGTCCATTCTTGCATCATTCTCTTGTTTGTATTCGTCGAGCTTGTTGTTGAAGTAATCTCTTATACGTTGCTCGGGGAGTCGCAAGTTGGTAGCGAGGTTGTCGATGCGTTCACTCATTGCTTGTTGCTCGTGATGCAAAGCTCGTTGTGCACCAAAGAGGTGGCTCTTTGTGACGTAGGAAGACATGTTGTCATTTTGCTCGATGAAGAGTGGGTTGGTAGAAGTACTTGGCCTATCCATCATTCCAAGCAAATATGTGAGTGGGAGAAAGAGAAGAACTTATACCAAATGTACCTTGACGGATGTTGAAGATGGATCAATGATCATTCAAATGTGGAACAAGGAAATAGTACAATTGGTACCAATTCTTGTCGGATTCTCACACCTACACAAGTATAAGATGGTGGAACAAAATTGATGCAATCGTTAGTGAGACTGAATAATGTTGGAAAAGATTCACAAATTTGCAATGCAACAAGTAGACCAATAGCAAGATATGGTACACGGAAACACACACGGATAGATAAATGGTGATGTAGGGTAGAACCCCAATCGCCCGATCTTTCACGAAAGGAGCGGATCCCGCGATGAACACGAAGAACACAAGGGGGAAACGAGGGAAAACACAAGGGAAAACACGGGAGAATCACTAAACCAACACAAGATAGTCACACATGTGCTAAATCCTCGGATACATAAGAGTTCACACGATACACGATCAACTAGGGATGATACAAGGGTAACCGGTCTTCTCCGTGAGGAGGTCTTGATGTTCTTCTCCGTGAGGAGGTCTTGAATCCAAAGGGATCTTCTCCGAAGAGGCCGTGGTCTCTCTCGAGGAGTAGATCCGATGTGGATGAGCAATGCTCTATCTCTCAAATGAGCTAAACCAATGCTAACCCTAGCTAGAAGGAATAGGAGGGCTATATATAGTCTAAGTGCAAATGGGGGCGAAAGTAGGGGTACATGGGCCTCGGGCCCGAAACTGGACACAGCCACGTACCGGACGTCTGCTGGGGACCAGTTGTCCGGTGTCTCATGAGCGTCTGGTCGTCCGGTCTCCTCCGGACGTCCGTTGGATTCGTTCTGGGATGGGGGTGCCGGACGTCCGGTTGCTCCGGACTTCCGCTGATGTTGGCTTGGGTGCGGTCGCATCGGTCGTCCGATCGGGGCCGGACGTCCGCTCCTTTGCCTTGGGTGCAGGGGCGCCGGTCGTCTGGTCTGGACTGGACGTCCGCTCGCTAGGGTTCGGCTGATGCTTCAAGCGCCGGACGTCCGGTCCCGACCAGTCGTCCGGTGGCTGGGACCTTTCCTGCAACCCTTCTTCTTCGTCTCCGTCTTATGTCCATCTTCCTCTCCTTCTTCTCCTCGCTCCTTAGCTTCTCCTTGATATCTGAGTATGCACAATGTGTCCATATGAGGTAGTAGCCATGTCTCACGTGCATCGAAGTGGAATTGTGAGAGGAGAGATGTCACCTCGGTTTCAAGAGCTCTTGCGCGTGCTCATGTCATGGGTCCGAGTGGTGTCGTAGTAGATGTAGTTGGGTCCATGGGGATGACCTTGGGGAACTCCGCATCATCTCCTCTCCCTTGGGGAAGATCCATCCTCGGATCAAATTCTTCATCACCATGGTAGGGGGAGAGATCTTTGACATTGAAGATGTCGCTCACGTTGTACTTGTCGCACGGGATGTCGATCTTGTAAGCGTTGTCGTTGTAGCGTGCGAGCACCTTGAAGGGTCCATCCGCTCGTGGTCGAAGTTTGGACTTGCGTTCTTGTGGAAAGAGGTCCTTGCGAAGGTGTAGCCACACAAGGTCTCCGGAGTTGAATACCATAGGTTGCTTGTTGAAGTTGAGCTTGATCGCAAGGCGTTGAACTTGGCGCTCGATGGTGTTTCTTGTATCTTCATGCACCTTCTTGAGATGTGTCTCTTGTGCACTTGCGTCCAAATTGATGCGCTCTTGGAGTGGTAGAGGAAGAATGTCCAATGGTGACAATGGGTTGAATACATAGACGACCTCAAAGGGGGACTTGCCGGTTGTTGAGTGTCTTGCTCGGTTGTAGGCGAACTTGGCGATAGGTAGGCACTCCTCCACTCCTTGATGTTCTTCTTGATGAGTACTCAAAGTAGAGCGGAGAGTGTGTGGTCGATAACTTCCGTTTGGCCGTCGGTTTGTGGATGATACGCCGTGGAGAAGAGTAGCTTGATTCCGAGCTTGGCGCATAGTGTCTTCCAAAAGTAGCTAAGGAACTTGACGTCGCGGTCCGAGACGATCGTTTTTGGCACTCCATGTAGACGCAATATTTCCCTACAAAAGAGATTGGAAACATGTGAAGCATCGTCTATCTTGTTGCAAGGAATTAAATGTGCCATCTTGGAGAAACGGTCCACAACAACAAATACCGAATCCTTTCCATTTCTAGTCCTTGGCAAACCAAGTAAAAAATCCATGCTAATGTCTTCCCATGGTTGATATGGAATTGGTAGAGGCATGTAAACGACATGGGATTGAGCTTTAGACTTAGCTTTGCGACATGTAGAGCGTCGGTTGGTGAAGCGGTTAACGTCACGAAACATCTTGGGCCAATAGTGGTGCTTGGAGAGCGTAGCGAAAGTCTTGTCGCGTCCAAAATGTCCCATTAAGCCTCCTCCATGAGATTCCTGCAAAAGCAACAAACGAAGAGAAGATTCGGGGATGCAAAGCTTGTTAGCTCTCGTAAGATATCCATCTTTGATGTAATCGCGTTCCCAAGATGTGTGCGTCAAACACTTGGCATAAGGAGTAGCAAAAGTAGGATCATGCTCATAAAAGTTTTTTATGTGGTCAAAGCCAATGACATTCAACTCAAGTTGAGTAACAAGCATGCATATGCACAAAAGGGTGTCCGCCACAACGTTTTCCTTACCTTTAATGTACTTGATGACATAAGGAAAAGACTCAATAAATTCACTCCATTTAGCATGATACTTGTTCAACTTATTTTGGCCTTTAAGATACTTGAGCGTTTCATGATCAGTATGAATGATAAACTCATGAGGGCGAAGATAGTGTTCCCATTCATGCAAAACGCGGACTAAAGCATATAGCTCTTTGTCGTATATGGGGTAATTGAGTTGCACGTCGGAGAGTTTCTCACTAAAGTAAGCTATGGGGCGCTTCTCTTGCATTAACGCACCTCCTATGCCGTTACCACTAGCATCGCAATGAATCTCAAAGGTTTTGTCAAAGTTGGGTAATGCAAGCACGGGAGCATGAGTAAGCAAATTCTTAAGCTCATTGAAAGCGGTATCTTGGGATGATCCCCAAACAAAAGGCGCATTCTTCTTGCTCAAAGCATGCAAAGGCGAATCAATGGTGCTAAAATCTTTCACAAAGCGACGATAGAAACCCGCAAGGCCAAGAAATCTACGCACTTGTTGCAAGTTGGTTGGTTGTGGCCAAGTCTTAATAGCATTGATCTTGGACTCATGTACATGAACACCCTTAGAAGATGCAACAAAACCCAAGAAAAGAAGCTTATCAACGCCAAAAAGGCATTTCCCCATATTAGCATAGAGATGTTCTTTTTGAAGAATTTGTAAAATGGTTCGGACATGGGTGACATGCTCTTTGAGAGACTTGCTAAAAACAAGGATATCATCGAAGTAGACCACAACAAACACACCAATGTAAGGGCGAAAGACATGATTCATAAGACGCATAAAAGTACCCGGTGCTTCCGATAGACCCATAGGCATGACTAACCACTCATACAACCCAAACTTGGTTTTGAAAGCGGTTTTCCATTCATCACCCTCTTGTATGCGGATTTATAGTAACCACTTGTAGCGACCAGACCTCAAACAGTCTGATCTCTGTGCTCCGGTGTCATCCCTGGATCAGTAATGCTGACACCACACAGTACTCGAAGGATTTATAGCAGAGTAGCAATCACACACTTATTACATCGAGTGTCTCAAAAGAGAACTTATTACAATAAATATGGCTTAAGGCCATCTAATAACGATAACAGCGGAAGGCTTGGAAGATAAGTGAGTCCATCAACTCCAACTGCATCACTGAGTATAGAACCACGACCTAAAAACTCCTTATTCGTCGTCTAAAAAGTTTGCAACATTAACGTTGCAGCCCGAGAACGGGTCAGCACATGGAATATGCTGGCAAGGTAACACATAGGGAGTAATGGAATGAAACAACTGTACTATATGCATATTTGGCTGGTGGGAAGCTCTATGGTTATAGTTTTTGCGTAAAGCCAATTTTTCCCTACTTCAAAGGAATAAATTTAATTACTATCATGGTGGTTGTTAAACATTGAGAATGGTTGACAGCATTCTCAATCCCAATTAAGCATCATAATTTAACAAACCCAACAAAATTAACTTTAGAGTAACATGTTGAGATTCACATGATAATCCAGGTACTAGATACTCAAGATGTCCATAACCGGGGACACGGCTAACCATGATTAGTTTATTACACTCTGCAGAGGTTTGCGCACTTTTCCCCACAAGACTCGATCGCCTCTGTTGGATTTCTCGCACTACATGGTGTTTGAGAAACGGATGACCGAGACACAGTCTTTCAGAAATGCTAGCACCTTATGATGGATAGACCGGTACACCTACTTTCCCCTACATCTGCTAGTCTACCCTGTAAGAGTTCGCAGGACTTAATCAACTATGCCAGTGCCCATAATGGCTTGTGGCTGCACACGGAAGTTTCTAGTATGAATAATCTCATGATCCCTTTGAGTCTGGGTGGCGGTCCAAAAGAAAAACAGGCAAGTCCTGGAATACCCAGGTGCCTCAATCCACCCAGATGTGTGTTTAGGTTGCCACCTTAGATAAACCATTAATTAACAATCTCACATCTGTCATGGATATCACTCACCCAATCCACGTCTACTAGCATAGCATGGCATAATAAGCAAACGTAGAAATAACTCCCAAAGGTTTGATAATAAACAGGTAACAGGTACTACCTCATCTACTTCCCATCCCACAATTTAATTAGATCCTAATCATGCAATGTGTGAGGATTGATCTAATGCAATAAAACTGGGTTGTAGAAAAAGGTATGATCAAAGTGTTACTTGCCTTGCTGATGATCCGCGAAACCTAGAGATTCAAAGTAACAGGCGGCGCACTCCGGGTATTCTATCGCAGACAAACAAACAAGCATACAATAAGTACTCATCTAGTGCACAGGTAAAACTCAAATAAGAGATCTAACCAGAAAGTTCAACTTAAGAACCCTGGTTTGCAAAAAGAATCAAATCGAACGTAGCAAAAGAAATCAAACGGCGAAAGAAAACAACTTCGTTCTAGTAATCTGGATCTAAGTCAAATTTTACAGTAGCAAAGACTTGTTTAAGTTGATTATTCGGAAAGAGGGTTTCGAGACGAAACTCCATGCGCTTGAATCGCCTGATTCCGATAAACGAGCGGAAAGTTATATTAAAACGAAAATCGGATCAGAAATCGCGATCAGAAAATAACCGCGGAAAATCCGACGAAAAAGAAAAACGACGAACAGATTAATCGTTAATTAACCTAATCCGAAAATAAATAAAATAATTAAAATAATACTAAAATAAAAAAATAAAAAAAATTCGAAAATAAAACCGACGAAAAAGAAAATAATTTTAAAAAAAAACGGCAAGGAAGTCGAGGCGGCGGCGAACCTCGGGCGGCGTGCAACTCCGGTGAGTCGGCGGCGGGTCCGGCGGCGGCGGCGGGCTAGGGTTTCGGGCGCGGGCGTGGTTATGGGCTGGGGCGCCGGGTGCCTCGCTATTTAAAGGCGCCCCCGGGTGGAGTCCCGCTCGGGTACGACCCATAGTCGGTTTCGTTTTTTTTAAATAATTATGCTCGGAAGAAAAATAAAAAGAAATACTAAACGGACTCCAAAAATCATGAAATAAATTTTCCCGGGTTTCTAAAATCAAGCCTGATAAAGTGAACATTTATTTGGGCCCAAAATACAACTTTGAAAAACGCATATTTTTCCTAAATTCAATTAAAAATACCGAAAAACTCCGAAAAAATCTTATTTGATTTTTTTATTACATCCTCAATATTTCTATATTTTGGGAAAGTCATTTTATTCCCTCTCTCATATATTTGTAATAGAAATAATTGATGATAAAATAAATAAAATCAAATGATCCTGTTTACAATATTTGAGAAAACTCAAATATGTAAATAACGAAATCCCCAACTCTCTCCGTGGGTCCTTGAGTTGCTTAGGATTTTCTAGGATCAAAACCAAAAGCAGAATAAAATATGATATGCATGATGATCTAATGTATAACATTTTCAAATTGAAAATTTGGGATGTTACAAACCTACCCCCCTTAAGATGAATCTCGCCCTCGAGATTCGGGTTGGCTAGAAAATAGGTGAGGGTGGTCCTTGAGAAAATCTTCCTCTCGCTCCCAGGTGGCTTCATCCTCCGTGTGGTGGCTCCACTGAACTTTGCAAAACTTGATAACCTTGCTGCGAGTGACTCGGCTGGCAAACTCGAGAATCTTAACCGGTTTCTCCTCATAGGTCAAATTGTTATCCAACTGAATTGCTTCCAATGGCACTGTGTCTCTCAAAGGTATGTCAGCCATCTCCGCGTGACACTTCTTCAACTGAGAAACGTGGAACACATCATGAACTCCTGTCAATCCTTCTGGCAATTCCAACTTGTAGGCCACTTCTCCCATACGCTCCAAAACTCGATATGGCCCTACAAATCATGGCGCTAACTTCCCCTTAACTCCAAAGCGCTTAATCCCTCGAAGTGGGGATACTCGACGATAAGCTCTGTCTCGAACTTCGTAAACTGTCTCCTTGCGTTTAGAATCTGCGTAGCTCTTCTGCCTGGATTGGGATACCTTGAGCCTATCGCGAATCAACTTCACCTTCTGTTCAGACTCTTTAATCAGATCTGGTCCAAACAACTGGCGGTCTCCAACTGGTCTGATAGCTATTATTGTAAGAGAACTCTGCATATGGCAAATTATCGTCCCAACTAGATCCATAATCTAGCGCACAAGCTCTCAGCATATCCTCCAAAATCTGATTGACTCTCTCAGTCTATCCATCTATCTGCGGATGAAAAGCTGTACTAAATTCTAGCCTAGTACCCAAAGTCTCATGCAACTGCTTCCAGAACTTTGAGGTAAACTGGGTTCCTCTATCTGATACGATGCTCCTCAGAACTCCATGCAAACATACGATCCTGGTCATGTATATCTTTGCCAACTTAGCGCTGGTGTAAGTGGTCTTTACTGGATGAAATGAGCTACCTTCGTCAATCGATCAACTACAACCCAAATCGAGTCATAGCCTGAACGAGTCCTTGGTAATCCCGTGATAAAATCCATGCCTAGCTTATCCCACTTCCATTCGGCAATGGTTGTAACAATCCTGCTGGCTTCTGATGCTCTGCCTTTACTCTCTGGCATACATCACAAACTGCTACATACTCTTCTATATCCTTCTTCATTCCGGTCCACCAGAAAATATCCTTCAAATCCAAATACATCTTGGTATTTCCTGGGTGAATCGAATACGGTGAATCATGTGCCTCTTGCAGAATCAACTTTCTGATCTCCGGGTCATTGGGTACATAAACACGGTCTTCAAACCATAGGGTATCGTGCTCATCCTCACGAAATCCTTTTGCTTTTCCTTGGCTCATTTTCTCTTTTATAGCAGCAATCTCCTTGTCAATCTTCTGAGCTTTCCTGATTCTGTCCATCAAAGTTGACTGAATTTCCAACATTGCTACATAGCCTCTCGGAACTATTTCCAAACATAGTTCACGAAGATTTTCTGCTAACTCCTTGGGTATTTCTCCCGTCATTAACGTATTGACATGGCTCTTGTGGCTTAATGCATCAGCTACTACATTAGCCTTCCCGGGATGATAATGCAATCTCATATCATAATCCTCGATGAGCTCCAACCATCTCCTTTGTCTGAGGTTCAACTCCTTCTGCGTGAAAATATACTTCAAACTCTTGTGATCCGTGTACACCTCACAATGATTTCCGATGAGGAAATGTCTCCATGTCTTCAATGCATGCACTACGACTGCTAACTCCAAATCATGCGTGGCATAATTCAATTCGTGAGGCTTCAGTTGTCGTGAAGCATACGAAACAACTCTTCACTCCTGCATAAGCACTGCTCCAAGTCCTCGACGTGAAGCGTCGCAATACACCTCATAATCCTTGGTTTGATCTGGCAAAATCAACACTGGTGAGGTAACCAAACGGTTCTTTAATTCCTCGAAACTAGCCTCACACTCCTCAGTCCATTTGAACTTAGTATCCTTCTTCAGCAACTCCGTCATAGGCTTCGCAATCTTTGAGAAGTTCTCAATAAATCTCCGGTAGTATCCTGCGAGTCCCAGAAAACTCCGGATCTCTCCAACTGTTGTTGGTGCTTCCCAATTGGTCACAGTGATAACCTTGGTGGGGTCAACTGCTATTCCTTCTCCAGATATAACATGTCCGAGGAATCCAACTTCCTTCAACCAAAACTCACATTTGCTGAACTTGGAATATAACTAATGTTCTCTGAGCTTCTCAAGTACCAATCGCAAATGTTCTTTATGCTCCTCTTCATTCTTTGAGAATACCAGAATATCATCGATGAAAACCACGACGAACTTATCCAAAAACTCCATGAACACTTTGTTCATCATGTTCATAAAATAGGCAAGTGCGTTAGTCAGTCCAAATGACATAATGGTATACTCATACAGTCCATATCTTGTGGTGAATGTTGTCTTAGGCTCCTACTCTCGAATCTTCAACTGATGGTACACTGATCGCAAATCGATCTTGGAAAACACTTTAGCCCCTTGCAATCGATCAAACAGATCATTGATCATTGGTAGCGGGTACTTGTTTTTGATTGTTACTTCGTTCAATCCTCGATAATCAACAACCATTCTTAATGATCCATCCTTCTTCTCCACTAGAAGTACTGGTGATCCCCAAGGCGAAGAACTTGGGCGAATGTAACCTTTATCTAGTAACTCCTTAATCTGCTTCTTAATTTCCACCAAATCTTTTGCGGGCATCCTGTATGGTCGCTTCGATATTGGCCCAGTGCCTGGCAAAAGCTCAATCAAAAACTCAATGTCTCTATCCGGTAGCAAGCCTGACAACTCTTCGGGAAATACAACAGGAAAATCCTTTACCACTGGTACTTCCTCCTGCACAACTCCTGATAAGGAATTTACTTTTGTCCTATTTGGCGCATGTCGGGATACATACTTGATCCTTCTTCCTTCTGGCGTTGTGAGCAAAATTGTCTTACTGGCGCAATCGATGTTTCCTCCATACATCGACAGCCAATCCATACCGAGAATTACATCCAAACCTTGGGATTCCAGAATAATTAAATCCGTTGGGAAAACATGCCTTCCTATACTTAATGGCACTTGAAAACATCCTTGTCCGGCCATGTACTCTGCTCCTGGCGAGCTTACTAGCATAGGTGTTTTAAGAACCGTAGTGGGTAGGCTATACTTTTCCATAAATCCCCTTGATATGTATGAATGCGATGCACCAGTATCAAAAAGAACGAGTGCAGTAAATGACTTAACCAAAAACTTACCTATTACTGCATCGGGCTGAGCTTCAACCTCCTCCACATTAACGTGGTTCACCTGTCCCCTGTTGAAAGGGTTCGGCTTCTTTCCAGAGCTTCCATTGCCGTTTTGGCCTTCAGGACATTCATTGGCATAATGTCCGGTCTTGGAACACTTGAAACAGGTGACTTGACTCAGATCTCTCTTGGCTGGGGTTGATGGGGTGCTGCGGTTCTGGCCATTGCATCCTCCATTCCCAATACCATTCTTGGTGCCATTGTGATTGTGCGAGCTACCTACTCCATGGGTATGCTGAAAATGTCCTCCCGGTCTAGGGGTAAAGCGTGGCTTCTGCTGAGCTCCTGAATTATACTTTCCTTGTCCATACTTCCTCTTGCGGTTCTCAATTTGCTGCTGCTTTCCTTCAATCATAAGAGCACGGTCTACCAACTCCTGGTAGTTGTTGAAGGTGGCTACCATCAACTGCATACTCAACTCATCATTCAGTCCTTCCAGGAATTTCTCCTGCTTAGCTGCATCCGTAGCAACGTCATCTGGGGCATAACGTGCTAGCTTACTAAACTCCTCCACATACTAGCCAACTGTCCGTCCTCCTTGGCGCAAGTTACGAAACTCACGCTTCTTCATGGCCATTGCTCCTGCTGAAACATGGGCAATACGAAAAGCCTGCTGAAACTGGTCCCATGTGACAGTGTCGACTGGGAAGGTGGCTGTGAAATTCTCCCACCAGGATGCTGCGGGTCCTTCTAACTGATGTGCAGCAAACTTCACCTTCTCCGCATCTGTGCATCCTGCTGTGGTCAACTCCCTAGCTGTCTTGCGGAGCCAATCATCTGCTACTATCGGCTCGGTGCTACTGGAAAACACCGGCGGATTCAGCCTAAGAAAACGGGCTAAGTGGTCAACAGGTGGTGGTGGTGGTGGTGGGTTGTTGTTGTTGTTCCCCTGATTCTGATTCTGAACTAGCAACTGCATCAAGGTGTTCTGCTGCTGGATCAATTGGGGGTTTAGAAAAGATGAGATATAAGAATAGAGGGGGCAGAAAGGCAAATCCGGGGTCACGTCTCAGAGGAATCTGAGGGTTTAGAAAAGATGAGATATAAGAATAGAGGGGGTCTAAAGAGAAAACACTACCCATATGCACATGAGGCAAAAACAAACAATTCACTTCATTCAATCAAACAAAGGCATACAATCGATCTATCTATCGCAACAAGTGCTCGGACTACTATATTTACATGGTGGACTACTACTACTGGTGAGGTGGTCTACTAGAAACATTCTACGGTTGTACACTCCATGATATCGGCTCCAGCTTCATCAACATAGTCATCATCGCTACTATCTGCTTCCGAGTCGGTGCCGTCGATGATGATGTAGTCTTCCGGGCTAATCTCCTTGGGTTCTTCGTCTTCATCTACTGGTGTTGGGCCTCCCATAAATATTCCAATCTTCTTGCTCAGGTCGTCATTCTTCTCCACCAATACTTCAATTTCTTCTTCATAGTCTTCACGTGTAGCCTTGAGTTCTTCCTCCAGTTCCTTGATTCTAGTCTTAGTCTTCTTCAGATCTATAATGTCGGTGCACATCTGATTCTCCTGTCGTCGAATGTGCTGGTTTAACTCCTGGATAAAAGCTACAATTGATCTATCTTTCCTGGTGCTGATCATCTCCCAGTGTTCATCTCGGCGCCCACAAATCTGGTAGATAGTATCCTTGAGATCCTTGCGGTAGACTTCTCCAATGCGTCCCATGGCGATGTGAGCTGTCATACTCTTTCCTAGACTCCAAGTTGGTGCATCAAAAGAAAACTCTCTGGGCTCAGTGACTGGCATGAACGTCCTTCCTGGAACTTAAACTTGAATCATCCAGCGCTCTTCTTCAGGTAAAGTGGCGTTGTAGGTTCCCGTGAAGCTTGGTACTCCTATGTTCAGGTATCTAGTGACTTCCTTCAAGTGGCGTCCAAAGGGTGTATCTTCATCTGGTTGTGTGAACTTGTTTCTTGCATCCGCCATCCTAAAGAGTAGAAAATGAGAAGTCAGAAGAGAAGAGAGTGGGTAGTGATCTAGGTCTCTTAGCTTAGTGGTCGTGTCCTACAGTCAGCGTGTGCTCTGATACCATCTCTGTAGCGACCAGACCTCAAACAGTCTGATCTCTGTGCTCCGGTGTCATCCCTGGATCAGTAATGCTGACACCACACAGTACTCGAAGGATTTATAGCAGAGTAGCAATCACACACTTATTACATCGAGTGTCTCAAAAGAGAACTTATTACAATAAATATGGCTTAAGGCCATCTAATAACGATAACAGCGGAAGGCTTGGAAGATAAGTGAGTCCATCAACTCCAACGGCATCACTGAGTATAGAACCACGACCTAAAAACTCCTTATTCGTCGTCTGAAAAGTCTGCAACATTAACGTTGCAGCCCGAGAACGGGTCAGCACATGGAATATGCTGGCAAGGTAACACATAGGGAGTAATGGAATGAAACAACTATACTATATGCATATTTGGCTGGTGGAAAGCTCTATGGTTACAGTTTTTGCGTAAAGCCAATTTTTCCCTACTTCAAAGGAATAAATTTAATTACTATCATGGTGGTTGTTAAACATTGAGAATGGTTGACAGCATTCTCAATCCCAATTAAGCATCATCATTTAACAAACCCAACAAAATTAACTTTAGAGTAACATGTTGAGATTCACATGATAATCCAGGTACTAGATACTCAAGATGTCCATAACCGGGGACACGGCTAACCATGATTAGTTTATTACACTCTGCAGAGGTTTGCGCACTTTTCCCCACAAGACTCGATCGCCTCCGTTGGATTTCTCGCACTACATGGTGTTTGAGAAACGGATGACCGAGACACAGTCTTTCAGAAATGCTAGCAGCACCTTACGATGGATAGACCGGTACACCTACTTTCCCCTACATCTGCTAGTCTACCCTGTAAGAGTTCGCACGACTTAATCAACTATGCCAGAGCCCATAATGGCTTGTGGCTGCACACGGAAGTTTCTAGTATGAATAATCTCATGATCCCTTTGAGCCTGGGTGGCGGTCCAAAAGAAAAACAGGCAAGTCCTGGAATACCCAGGTGCCTCAATCCACCCAGATGTGTGTTTAGGTTGCCACCTTAGATAAACCATTAATTAACAATCTCACATCTGTCATGGATATCACTCACCCAATCCACGTCTACTAGCATAGCATGGCATAATAAGCAAACGTAGAAATAACTCCCAAAGGTTTGATAATAAACAGGTAATAGGTACTACCTCATCTACTTCCCATCCCACAATTTAATTAGATCCTAATCATGCAATGTGTGAGGATTGATCTAATGCAATAAAACTGGGTTGTAGAAAAGTATGATCAAAGTGTTACTTGCCTTGCTGATGATCCGCGAAACCTAGAGATTCAAAGTAACAGGCGGCGCACTCCGGGTATTCTATCGCAGACAAACAAACAAGCATACAATAAGTACTCATCTAATGCACAGGTAAAACTCAAATAGAAGATCTAACCAGAAGTTCAACTTAAGAACCCTAGTTTGCAAAAAGAATCAAATCGAACGTATCAAAAGAAATCAAACGGCGAAAGAAAACAACTTCGTTCTAGTAATCTGGATCTAAGTCAAATTTTACAGTAGCAAAGACTTGTTTAAGTTGATTATTCGGAAAGAGGGTTTCGAGACGAAACTCCAGGCACTTGAATCGCCTGATTCCGATAAACGAGCGAAAAGTTATACTAAAATGAAAATCGGATCAGAAATCGCGATCAGAAAATAACCGCGGAAAATCCGACGAAAAAGAAAAACGACGAACAGATTAATCGTTAATTAACCTAATCCGAAAATAAATAAAATAATTAAAATAATATTAAAATAAAAAAATAAAAAAATTCGAAAATAAAACCGACGAAAAAGAAAATAAATATATATATTTTTTAAAACGGCATGGAAGTCGAGGCGGCGGCGAACCTCGGGCGGCGTGCAACTCCGGCGAGTCGGCGGCGGGTCCGGCGGCGGCGGCGGCGGGCTAGGGTTTCGGGCGCGGGCGCGGTTATGGGCTGGGGCGCCGGGTGCCTCGCTATTTAAAGGCGCCCCCGGGCGGAGTCCCGCTCGGGTACGGCCCATAGTCGGTTTCGTTTTTTTTAAATAATTACGTTTGGAAGAAAAATAAAAATAAATACTAAACGGACTCCAAAAATCATGAAATAAATTTTCCCGGGTTTCTAAAATCAAGTCCGATAAAGTGAACATTTATTTGGGCCCAAAATACAACTTTGAAAAACGCATATTTTTCCTAAATTCAATTAAAAATACCGAAAAACTCCGAAAAAATCTTATTTGATTTTTTATTACATCCTCAATATTTCTATATTTTGGGAAAGTCATTTTATTCCCTCTCTCATATATTTGTAATAGAAATGATTGATGATAAAATAAATAAAATCAAATGATCCTGTTTACAAAATTTGAGAAAACTCAAATATGTAAATAACGAAATCCCCAACTCTCTCCGTGGGTCCTTGAGTTGCTTAGGATTTTTCTAGGATCAAAACCAAAAGCAGAATAAAATATGATATGCATGATGATCTAATGTATAACATTCCAAATTGAAAATTTGGGATGTTACACCACTCTTAAGATCAATTTTTGAAAAGATAGTGACATCGCTAAGTTCATCAAGGCATGGAATGGGATACCTATAACGAACGGTGATAGCATTGATAGGTCTACAATCGGAGCACATGCGAAAGCTACCGTCTCGTTTTGGCACAAGAATGACCGGGACGACACAAGGGCTCAAACTTTCATGCACATGTCCATGGTCTATGAGGTGCTTTACTTGCCTTTGTATTTCTTTGGTTTCTTTAGGGTTGACGCGGTAGGGAGCTTTGTTCAGAAGCGGTGCTCCGGGGATGAGGTCGATGCGGTGCTCAATGCCTCGTAGTGGAGGTAGTCCCGGAGGTAGCTCGTCGGGGAAAACATCGTGAAATTCCGGCAAAAGAGGACACAACACTAGAGGAAGAGTGTGAGAGGTGCTAGCTTGTGGTGCATTCTCCTTGCACAAAAGAACGTAGTGCAGTACACTAGATGGGTTCTCACACACTCCCCTTATCTCACTTTTGGTGGCAAATAAGACTAAGTTCTTCTTTTCGCTCATCATGGAGGTGCTCGATTTGGGCTTGTGGTGCTCACTCTCTTTTTGGTGGCTCGCTCTCTCACTATGATCTCCACGATGGGTGGCTTGCTTGTCGGCGACAACTTGGCTTGGAGACATGGGACGAAGTACGTACTCCTTTCCCTTCATCTTGAAGATGTAGTGGTTTGTTCAGCCGTTGTGGATGACTCCTCTATCAAATTGCCATGGGCGTCCAAGGAGAAGGTGGCAAACGGTCATTGGAACGACGTAGCACTCTAAGGTGTCTTCGTAGGCGCCAATTTTGAAGGAGACTTGTACTCGATGCTCGACTTGGATAGTGCCGGAGTCGCTAAGCCATTGCACTTTTTATGGATGTGGGTGCTTCGTCTTGGGCAATTGGAGATTGGAGAAAAGTTCTTCACTTGCGAGATTATGACCACTCCCTCCATCGATGATGACCTTGACAGATCTTCCATTGATGCCGGCGTTGGTGTGGAATATGTGGCATCTTTGGTCTTCTTCTTGGTGATGTTGGAGAGTCAAGACCTTGGAGACAACAAGAGCGGGACTTGAATCTTCATCGCAAAAGACTTGTTCCTCTTCATCATTCCCTTGCCAGTGCATGGTGACTTGCTCAAGAGCGTCCATTTCTCCTTCACTCATCGAGTCGTAGGTGCTGTCATCGTTGAGGATCATGGTCCGCTTGTTGGTGCACTCATAGGACTTGTGGCCTCGGCCTCCGCATGTGAAGCATTTGAAGGAACTTGTCTTGACGGTCTCATCGGTGGGGGTTGATGATGATGAAGCTCTCGGCTTGAAGTTGCTTGTAGTAGGAGGATGACTTGAAGTTGACGAAGCTTTCTTGGAACTCGACTTGTCAATGTTGCTTGTAGAAGGCTTGGTAGACGGTGTTGGAGTCATTGAAGCTTGGGCGTTGGAGAAGCCGTATGACTTGGATGAGAACTTGACATACTTGTAATCATCTTTCAGTTGACGTTCCGCTCTGGTATCTTGATGCACTAGCTCAATGAGGTTCCAGTATGGTTGGAAGTCGGCGATCTTCTTGATAGGATGGTTGAGTCCATTCAAGAAATGTGCCATTGTTTTCTCATCATCTTCCATGACATTGGCTCTTATCATGGCAATCTCCATCTCCTTGCAGTACTCTTCAACGCTCTTGGTTCCTTCCTTGAGTAGTGGGAGTTTCTTGAAGAGGTCGCGGTTGTAGTAGGTAGGCACAAAGTGTGCTCTCATGACATCCTTCATTTGCGCCCAAGTAGTGATGGGTGGTTCACATCTTTCCTCTCGGCACTTGATAACTTGTTCCCACCAAATGAGGACATAGTCTTGGAACTCAAGGGATGCCATCGCGATCTTCTTCTCTTCGTCGTAGTTGTGCAAACGGAAGATCTTGTCAACTTTCAATGCCCATGAAAGATACTCTTCGGGATCATTGCTTCCGTTGAACTTGGGCATGGTGAACTTGAGCTTGCTCTAGCGTTGCTCTTCATTGTGTTGGGGTCGGCGATGATGACGCCCATGTTGTTGATAATTGTCCAACTCGTGTTGCTCTTGGCGCGGAGGGTTGTCGACCTCATGTTGGACTTGTCGTGGAGGATTTCCATTGTCTTCATGCTCTTGATGAACTTTATGTTCTTGGCGAGCTTGTGGAGGAGCTTGTCGAGCTCGAGGAGGAACTTGAGGAACTTGACGATGCACGCGAGCTTGAAATCTTAGTTCGTGAGCTTCTTCACGAAGTGCTTCTTCATGTTCACGAGCTTGTCGACCTCGGTTGGCTACGGCTCGACTTGAATCCTGGAGGGCTTGTTGCGCCTCAAGTGCTTGAGCTTCACGGAGTTGTTGTTCTTGCCGTTGTGCCTCGGCATCTTGTGCAACTTGGTGTAGACGCGCTCGCTCTTCCTCTTCATGTTGGCGTTGTCATTGCCGTTCTCGTGCTAGTGCAAAAGCCTCTTGGGTTTGACGTTGTCGGCGCTCTTGAGAGTTGGTGTCGCGTAGAGGATTGAGGCTTGCTTGACGATCATTGCACGCGGCACGTCGAAGAGTGTTCGATGTCGGTGTACTTGAGCCGGATAGGGTGAAGTCGGAGTGGCGACTTGAACGGCTCCTTCTTGTAGAGGATTAAGTGGAAGAAGAACGGTTGAGCAACAAAGCGCGAATCTCGTCCATCCTTGCGTCATTCTCTTGCTTGTGATCGTCGAGCTTGTGGTCGAAGTAGTCCCTTGTACGTTGCTCGGAGAGTCGCAAGTCGGCGGCGAGGTTGTCGATGCGTTCACTCATGGCTTGTTGCTCTTGATGCAAAGCACGTTGTGCACCAAAGAGGCGACTCTTGGTGACGTAGGAGTTCATGTCGTCGTCGTGCTCAATGAAGGTGGGTTTGTAGAAGTACTTGGCCTATCCATCATTCCAAGACAAATGTGAGTGCTAGAAAGAGAAGAACGTATACCAAATGTACCTTGACTGAAGTTGAAAGTGGATCGATTATCACTCCAATGTAGGACAAGGAAATGGCACAATTGGTACTATCTCTTGTCGGTTTCTCACACCTACACAAGTAAAAGCTTATGGTGGAGCCTGGTTAGGACGGTAGCACAAAAATTTCATGCAATTGTAAGTGAGCTTCAATAATTTTGGAAAAGATTCACAAGATGCAATGTAACAAGTAGACCAAGCATATAAGGTACACGGGAACACACACGCAAAAAGATAAGTGGGGTCGTGCAACCAAGGATGAGCCAAAATGTGGAATCCACAAAAATGCTCTTGTTGCACAACACTAGAGAGACGCTAGCACGATTGCACAATAGGCGGATACAAGAACTTGTGCATAACCTATTTAGCAAAAATGCAACGACTTCTATCCCAAGTATGCTCTATGCAAGGTGTTTCTATGATATGATCCAAGATGATCTAGTATGACAATCTTAATGTTGTATGACGCTATGGTTTTTGCTTAAAAGCTCTTTGCTTATCTTTCCTTTTTGCTTAAAATCTTGTGTGGCTCTTTGTTGTTTGAGCTCTTTGCTCATGCATTGCTTGACGAACCAAGATAGCAATTGTGTATGCAATGACAACATTGTGACACAAGAGATGATACCAATATATGCACCAATGATGTATGTATGCTATGGGAAGTATGATCACTAATGTGCACAAGTCTCGTTGCCGGCAATACTCAAAGGCTAGTCTCGATGGGTAAGCAACGCAAAGGAGTAAGGCTATGATGGCTATCAATGTAATGGCAAGAATGATATGTCCAATACCAAGACAAGGTAACCGTTTCTTGCTTACGGTATGGTGTCAAAATGGTGGCACGAATACCAAGGTGTAGTCGAGGTTGTCGTTGTTGATGACGCGTCTATGGAAAAGATCAGCGGCGGTGATGTCGATGTCGAACCATACCTAAATAGCCAAAACACAAAAGGATACAGTACCGCAACTCAAATTCTCAAAGCTCGAAGTAGCAAATGTGTCAGAGTGCGAAACAGGTAAGCAATGTGGAGGTATGCGGAAGTGGGGATGGTGTATGGGTTGTGGGAGTGCGTATGCGGAAATGTGGGTCGATGGTGGTGACTAAAACTGGAAAAAAAACTGTTTCGTCAGGGAACTACGGATGTCCGGTGGTGGAGCGGCCGTCCGGTCCTCGGATGTCCGGTGGCTAGCGGACGTCCGGTGCTTGGGCACTGTTCGGGCACGTGAAGAACTACACGTGGGCGATGTGGATGATGTGAAATTCGTCGATTCCGGGCTATTTCGTGGATGGAAATGGTGGAGACAAGGGGGAAAAGCTAGATCCACTCAAAACAAAGCAAATTCACGGATCAAAACCAACAAAATTTCAACACACCAACAAATCACAAAAAAAATTGGGGCTATTTTTGTGGGGAATTTCAAATTAGGATGAAAAACAACAAAAACTAGGCTAGAAACACAACGGGGAGTCTCCGAAATCATGATCAACCTGGCTCATGATACCAAGATGATGTAGGGTAGAACCCTAATCGGCCGATCATTCATGAAAGGAGCGGATCCCGCGATGAACGCAAAGAAAACAAGGGGGAAACGAGGGGAAACACAAGGGAAAACACGGGAGAATCACTAAACCAACACAAGATAGTCACACATGTGCTAGATCCTCGGATACATAAGAGTTCACACGGTACACGATCAACTAGGGACGATACAAGGGTAGCCGGTCTTCTCCGTGAGGAGGTCTTGATGTTCTTCTCCGCGAGGAGGTCTTGAATCCAAAGGGATCTTCTCCGAAGAGGCCGTGGTCTCTCTCGAGGAGTAGATACGATGTGGATGAGCAATGCTCTATCTCTCAAATGAGCTAAACCAATGCTAAGCCTAGCTAGAAGGAATAGGAGGGCTATATATAGTCTAAGTGCAAATGGGGGCGAAAGTAGGGGTACGTGGGCCTCGGGCCCGAAACTGGAGATAGCCAGGTATCAGACGTCTGTTGGGGACCGTTCGTCCGGTGTCTCATGAGCGTCCGATCGTCCGGTCCCCTCTGGACGTCCGCTAGATTCGTTCTGGGATGGGGGTGCCGGACGTCCAGTAGCTCCAGACTTCCGCTGATGTTGGCTCGGGTGCGGTGGCGCCGGTCGTCTGGTCGGGGCCGGACGTCCGCTCCTTTGCCTTGGGTGCAGGGGCACCGGTCGTCCGGTCTGGACCGGACGTCTACTCGCTGGGGCTCGGCTAATGCTTCAGGTGCCGGACGTCCGGTCTCGGCCGGTTGCCCAGTGGCTCGGACCTTTCCTGCAATCTTTCTTCTTCGTATCCGTCTTCATGTCCATATTCCTCTCCTTCTTCTCCTTGCTCCTTAGCTTCTCCATGATACCTGAGTATGCACAATGTGTCCATATGAGGTAGTAGCCATGTATCATGTGCATCGAAGTGGAATTGTGAGAGGAGAGATGTCACCTTGGTTTCAAGAGCTCTTGCGCGTGCTCGTGTCATGGGTCCGAGTGGTGTCGTAGGAGATGTAGTTGGGTCCATGGGGATGACCTTGGGATGCTCCGCATGAAATGGGGTCGTGCAAACAAGGAATGAGCCAAAATGTGGAATCCACCAAAATGCTCTTGTTGCACAACACTAGAGAGACGCTAGCACAATTGCACAATAGGCGGATACGAAACTTGTGCACAACCTATAAAGCAAAAATGCAATGACTTCTATCCCAAGTATGTTATATGTATGGTATTCATATTATATGATCAAAGATGATCGAGTATGACAATCTTAATGTATTATGATGCTATGGTTCTTGCTTAAAAGCTCTTTGCTTATCTTTTCTCTTTTGCTTAAAAGCTTGTTTGGCTCTTTCTCTTTCGAGCTCTTTTCTCATGCAAAACTTCACGAACCAAGATAGCAATTGCGTATGCGATGAAAACTTTGTGACACAAAATATGATACCAAGATATGTACCAAGATGATATGGTATGTATGCAATGGGAAGTATGATCACTAATGTGCACAAGTGAAGTTGCCGGCAATACTCAAATGCTAGTCTCAATGGGTAAGCGACGCAAAACGGAGGGCTATGGGAGGTTATCAATGCAATGGCAAGGCATAGACAAAAGTTGTCATCGAAGTTACCGTCATAGCTTACGGTCGAGAGTGTAAAAATGATGTGATTGTTGTCGATGTCGTAGTGCATGGTGTTCAGTACATTGGCGAAGATGCCGCTGCACCGTTGTCGGTGTCAAAACCGGCGGATCTCGGGTAGGGGGTCCCGAACTGTGCGTCTAAGGCGGATGGTAACATGAGGCAGGGGACACAATGTTTTACCCAGGTTTGGGCCCTCTTGATGGAGGTAAAACCCTACGTCCTGCTTGATTAATATTGATGATATGGGTAGTACAAGAGTAGATCTACCACGAGATCGGAGAGGCTAAACCCTAGAAGCTAGCCTATGGTATGATTGTATGTTGTAGTTGTTGTGTCCTACGGACTAAAACCCTCCAATTTATATAGACACCGGAGAAGGTTAGGGTTACACAAGGTCGGTTACAAAGGAGGAGATACACATATCCGTATTGCCTAGCTTGCCTTCCACGCCAAGTAGAGTCCCATCCGGACACGAGACAAAGTTTTCAATCTTGTGTCTTCATAGTCTAACAGCCCGGCCAATGGATATAGTCCGGCTGTCCGGAGACCCCCTAATCCAGGACTCCCACAGTAGCCCCTGAACCAGGCTTTCAATGACGATGAGTCCGACGCGCAGTATTGTCTTCGGCATTGCAAGGCGGGTTCCTCCTCCGAATATACCACGGAAGAATTTGAATATAAGGATAGTGTCCGACCCTGCAAAATAAGTTCCACATACCACCGTAGAGAGAATAACATTTCCACAAATCCAATTTGCTAACTTGTTTTGGCAACACGACATGACGTCACGGCCCGGTGATTATCCGAACCGTTTCTTTTAACTAGCCCCCACATAACCGTCACGACATTGCAAGCAGTTTTTTGACACGTCTCGCCAAAGCAGAGATCGTGTCCCCTTATCACGGGATTCTCATTAATACGGGTGTGGGTAACCCAACCACGTCTAGGACTCCTAGATTACAGGCAAGTCCCAAACGGCCACGGAGAGGACGCTTGGTATTCACCCTCTTTATAAAGGGCCAAGGTTTTCACTTTTTTCCCTCCCGTGCTCAATCAAATCCTTCCCCCGCCTCGAGTTCCAACACCCAAAGCCCGGGTCAAGTGCTCCGGATCTACAACCATGTCTGGATCCAGCCTTCAAGGCTGATGGATGCCCTCCTCCACTACAGAAGAAGACATCAAGAAGTTGAGGGAGGCCAGATACCTGACCGTCAAGGTTTCGCATCGGCTGCCTACCCGAGGGCAGGTCGTCCCTACTCCTAAATCGAACAAAGACGTCGTGTTCATCTCCCACTTCCTCCGAGGTGTAGGCCTCGCTCTGGATCCCTTTGTAAGGGGTTTGATGTTTTACTATGGGCTAGACTTCCACGATCTAGCCCCGGACTCCTTTCTTCACATCTCGGCATTTATTGTCGTGTGTGAGGCCTTCCTCCGCATTACCCCCCACTTCGGCATGTGGCTCAAGACCTTTGATGTAAAGCCGAAGACAATCGAGGGACAGCACGTAGCATGCGGAGGAGCATTAATAAGCAAGATTGCGGGAGCTCCGTGGCCGAAAGGTTCCTTTCTAGAGGTGTCCGGATTATGGCAACAGGAGTGGTTTTACGTCACAACTCCCAGAAGTGCCAAGTGGGTAGCTCCCCCCACTTTCCGCTCGGGCCCCCCTCCATAACTGATGTCATGGATTAGCAGAGGGCTGAGCTGGGGTCCAGCCAAGGACGTGCCCATACTGCAAAGCCGCATTCAAGATCTCTTCGAGGGAAATTTTAATTTGGTTATGGTAATGCAAGTCATGCTGGTTCGTCGAGTCCAGCCATGCAAATGCCGGCCCCTTCGCTTGTGGGAGTTCAACCCAGAAGAACCATGCGCTATTCAAGGTTTCCTCGGCCTGACACACGAGGAGATGTACAAGTCATTCTTCGGACCTCAAACAGAATGTCCGGACACTACCGAGGACGTGGGCCTGAGTAGCAACCGCACCGCCGAACAAGTAAGTAATCCTCGAGCCGAACACACCGTCTTTTATTTATCATGACGTCATTTCTGAGAAATCGCCCTTTGACAAGGACTGGCTAACCAAGGCGAAGATGATTCGGTGTTCGGCCCCCCTCCCTGAGGGTTTGGAAAATCCCGTACTGGAAAAGATGCTCGAGCACGCACCTTGCCCGGAGCCCTCGAAGGAAGATGCGGGGGAATAATATGGGCGCAAGCGGGCCCCCATCACTGCCGGTTCCAACCGAGGGAACGAGCACCTCCACAAGGAAGGATAACCAAGGAGAAGATTCTGGCCTTCTCTCGCTACGGGGGAGGAAGAGGACTGCCTCTGATGATCCGGAAACCGAGGCCTCCAAACGGGAGAAGAAGTCTCCAACAGAGGGTCCTTCCTCGGGGGGTGCTCTTGCCGCACAAAGTCCGCGCGAGGACCAGCCCTCCAACGAGCCGTAAGTGATCAAAAAATACTTCAATAGTGAAGGTATACTACCTTTCTTCTGAGAAAAATAACCGAAGCATATATCTTGCAGTTCGGATCTTAGCCCTTCTCAGTTGAGCTCGTCTTCAGGGGATCTTCTTCCGGAGATGATGGAGAGCGAAACGCCTCCCCCGGACTCCCCCGCTCAAGAAGCGGGCGACCTTGAAGTGTCGTCACAGAGGGCCTCTCCGGGTCCGGTGAGGCCAAAAGACAATCCCATAGTCACCCGAAGTCCCCAGCGTCCGGCTCTCGAAGAGAGGAAACAAAAGAGTCTGGCACCGTCTGGTACGCGGTCGGAAGTTCTGAGGGAGCTGTTGGAGCGGGGGGCCATCTCAGAAGAACACCATACGTTGATGGGTACGGTGATGGAAAGAATTTTGTCTGCCGAAAGCGGATTACATGAAGCCTTTATGAGTCTACTGACGGGCTTTGAGGTACGTGAAATGATATACTTTTTGATAGTACCGCACATGTTAAATGTGCCATGTGTAGATAGTATCCCCTGAGACTCTGGTTGTCGTCGAGAACGGCGGCGAACAGAGGATCATAGTCCCAGGTAATAACCAGACTGCCTTTATGTGCAGGTGGTGGAGGCTCCGGTGGCTAGCCGGACTAATGAGTTTGCCGAACTAAAGCGGCAATTGGATGCGGCGGACGCCGACATCGAGCTTGTTAACAAGCGGCTTGACGAGTCACAGGGTAAGTAATGTTTTCTGGTGAATGTCACATAATAAGAGCAGCATGATGCCAGTATCTTTAATATGTTGTGACTGCAGACGGAGCTGCCACCGTGGAGACCCTTCGGGCGAAACTTGCCCAAGCCGAAGAACAAGAAAGAGCTAGTAATGCGTCTGCTTTGAAGGTGGACGAAGAGTTAAGAGCCGTGAAGGCTGTGCATTGCGAAAGCAAGGAGAAGATGGCCAGGATGGCTGTGGAATTAAAAGGCACTACCGATCGTTGCCAGTTCCTTGAAGAAGAAAACCGAGTGAAGGCAGCGCACCTTGAAAAGGCCATGATGGCAACCAAAGACACTCGCTCTGCTATGAGGGCGAAGAAGGAGGAGCTGCGCGAAGCCAGGGATATTGTGGCTGGGAAGCCCTTTCTGCTGCAGAGGACGTTCGGAGATCTGTGGTATGCCCCTCTGGATCGGCTGTGGAGTTCGGCAGACGCATATATGGACTTGGCTGCAAGCGCTGTTGATGCAGCCGAATACTTCCGAGATCAGATAGATTGTGAAGTGGACAAGTTGTTCTAGTCGCAATTTAACGTTCCAGAGCGTCCGCTTCCCTTGACTGATCAGCTAGCCGAATGGGCCGAACTTAATAGGTTGTCCGGGCTTGCCATGAGGTCCGTCGTAGATCATTTGTGGCCGGAGAAGCCAAAGCCGAACAGCTATTTCAGCTTAGTGCAGCAGTTCCTTGGTGTGGTGCCGCGCATCAATGCGATGAAGAGGTCGGCGTGCATAGAAGGCTCGCAGATGGCCTTTGCCCGTGTCAAGGCATACTGGGCAGAGATGGATGCTACCACTATTGCGGCGCAAGGTTCGTCCATAGGCCGAGTAGCTGCCGAGCACTATTTTGAAGAGGTTCTTGAGGGTGCTCGTCTGATAGAGTCCCAGTGCTCGAAGAATATTATGTTTGAGTGACATGTATTCCCATTGTAAACACAATGTTTTTATGAAATGTAGTAAGGCTGTATTTATACTTTTGCCGGAAAGTAATAGGATGCCTCCTGTGCGGCCGTTTATGTATATATGTATATAACCTAAAAGATTGCAGTCGTCGGCTTCAAACCCCACGCATATAATGCGGGGGTGCTCGCAAAAAAACGCATGTTCACATTTAATCCAGCGTCTTGGTCCTATTAAGGAGGTGATAGCGCAGCGAACGAGGCAACCGACTATGATGCTTTAACACTTTCACATAGCCATAGGAGTTTGACGGTGGGACTACTATATAGCCCCTGGTGGCTCCGCACTCTTCCGAACTCGGGGTACGTATATGCCTGGCCGGGAAACGGCCCTTCGTTAAAGCGGAGGAATTCTAACATTCTGATAGGTCATCGAGTGGTTGACCAGTCTCGTGCTATATCATGACAGTCAGTTTTCGGCTTTCTCTACTGAGGTGCTCGTCCGGACAAACCAGGGCACAATCGCAGTAGTTCTCCTGGTGCTGCCTTAGGCGATAGAGCGGAACGTAAGGCACCAAAACATAGGAGCCAGGCAAACCCAACATTTGACCAAAGACATGATTCGGAGCTGATGCATATAAGGCCAAACTCGCGACGCCGAACACTCCCTAAGATATTCGGCCTTTATGGTATAAACCAGGCCCAAATAGTGCCCTTTGTAAGAAGCCCCTTGTGTCCGGGTACGTGCAGTATTCTGACGTGGCCACATGCCAAGACGTCAGCATCCTTCTCAATTGTATTGAGAATCCGAGGGATGTATATCAACAAGAGACAGTAAAAAAGGTTTACGCAGGGTCTTAATCTAAAAAGAATCCTTGGAGCGGGTCCCTGCTGCACGTCTTTCTGCCGTATCCTAGACGGGTGTAGCACGATGGTCATCTGTAAAAGAGAGGAGCTTAAGTGAAAAGTTGTCGTGCAAAAAGGTAGTTTTTAAAGAAACCATGTATGATTAAAGATGAGTAAAAATTGCCACTTGTCTGCGCGCGTTGAGCCCCTTGTATTTGTGATAGGGGTGTGGCCATCAATCCGGTATGAATTACATATAGCTAAGTTGGACTCGTCTAACCGTGTCTGTGGTCTTGACGACCTATCCAATGCTTTAGTTAGTGAGGCCGTTTTAGTGTGTGGCTGCCAAGGCAGTCACACTCTCTTCGGTGCGCAAATATTGCTCAATATTTCCCTTCACCGTAATGATGCCACGTGGACCGGGCATATTGAGCGTGAGGGAAGCGTAACGTGGTATTGCATTAAAGAGAGCGAAAGCTTCGCGTCAAAGTAGTGCTTGATAGCCACTTTAGAACGGAGCAATGTGGAAGGTTAAATGTTCGCTACGGAAGTTATCGGGGAAGCCAAATATAACTTTTAGTAGCAGGGAGCCCGTGCAGTGAGCCCCTGGGCCTGGCGTTACTCCTTTAAAGGTAGTATTGCTATGGCAAATTTTTGTTGGGTCTATCCCCATTCTGCGGATTGTATCCTGGTATATCAGGTTTAGACTGCTGCCACCGTCCATCAGGACTCGTGTGAAGTGGTATCCGTCAATTATTGGGTCTAATACCACGGCAGCCCATCCTGCATGTCGGATACTTGCTGAGTTATCACGATGGTCGAAAGTGATCGGTTGAGACGACCAGTGGCAGGACTCCGCGGTGACTATTTTTCTGGGAGTGCCACTTTGTTTCTCCCCTTAATCACGTATAATACGTTGACTATTTTGACTTCTGGTGGAAACTTCTTTTGTTCCCCAGTGTCTTGCTTGAGAGGCTCATCCTTGTCTTCGCTTGGTGTATCCTCCCCCTTGTGTATGGCGTTGAGCTTGCCGGACTGCTTGAAGACCCAACATTCTCTGTGGGTATGATTAGCGGGTTTAGCAGGGGTGCTATGGATCTGACATACTTGGTCCAGAATTTTGTTTAGGCTGGACAGTTCGTCTCTGGCGCCTTTAGAGGGCAGCTTTTGCTGACTTGGCCGAGAGCTTTTGAATCCGGTGTTTACTGTCGTGCTCTTCGTGATGTCTTCTTTATTCCGGCGTTTGTTATTGTTGTTGCGCCGTGATTTCCCGTTTCCATCTCTAACTAAGGATGTACTAGGGTCGCTGATGCTGCATCTGGCTAGCCAGCTATCCTCACCCGCGCAAAAATGGGTCATGAGGCTTGTTAATGCTGCCATTGTTCTCGGCTTTTCTTGGCTGAGATGTCTGGCAAGCCATTCGTCATGGACGCTATGCTTAAAAGCTGCCACGGGTTCGGCATCCGGACAGTCAACTATTTGGTTCTTTTTAGTAAGAAACCTATTCCAAAGCTTTCGGGCTGACTCTTCAGGCTGTTGAGTTATATGACTCAAATCGTCCGCGTCCGGAGGTCGGAAGTAAGTCCCCTGAAAATTTGCCCGAAAAGCATCTTCGAGCTCTTCCCAGCTTCCAATGGAACTTTCAGGGAGGCTCTTAAGCCAGTGCCGAGCTGGCCCTTTGAGTTTAAGGGGTAAATACTTAATGGCGTGGAGGTCATCTCCTCGAGCCATATGGATATGGAGGATATAATCCTCAATCCAGACACTAGGGTCTGTTGTTCCGTCGTATGCCTCTATATTTACGGGTTTGAATCCCTCTAGAAATTCATGATCCAGCACCTCATCGGTGAAACATAGGGGGTGTGCGGCACCCCTGTATCCAGGTGTACCGCGTTCTTCAGATGTTTGGTGTGTTGCGTTGTATGCTGGAGCGCGCTTACGTGGTCCATAGATGGATCTGGTTGTGTCGTCCTTTTGATGCGAGTCCTCGCGTAGATCGTGTATTGGCTTATGTGCGCGTTGTTTGCCGCTCTATGTTGGCCGTGAGGTCGCTTATCCGGCCAGATGGCTGTTTTGATTTTTGGTTGTGGGGGATGGAAGGCCTCCTCATCGAATTCAAGTAGCAACTTCCACTTTGGGTAGCTCTTGGTGGGGCGATTACCGCCGTACTTCGCTGCTGTGTTGAGTACTTTGTTCCATCTGATTTGGAGTGTGTCTTGCGCAGCCTTGAGCCTTTGCTTCTGCTTTTTTAGACTCCTCGCGGTGGCAATGAGCCTTTGATGGGCATTCTGTTGCTCTGGGTGCCTGTCCGGTGTGATGTCATCCGGACTATGATCTTTGACAGAGTCGGGTTGTTTGGCTTGATTCTCCGTGTTGCCGTGGTCCGGCAATAGTTCCCCCTGCTCTAACGCTGGGTCTGTATGATCGTTATTTCTACCAAGGCGGTATTTGGGGCGGCGCTTACGCCGCCATTTGGACTGCTTCTCGAGGGAACAATCCTTCCTTGCATCCTTCTGTTCCTCGTCGTCGTTTTCCTTTGGGGTGTCCACCATGTATATGTCATGTGGTGAAGTGGTTGTCCAGTGCCCTGTGGGCAGTGGTTCCTCTTCGTCTCCCGCATCGTCGTCCATACCATCGATGTCTTCGGAGCCGAAGTCGAGCATGTCGGTTAAGTCATCGACAGTGGCTATTAAGTGGGTGGTGGGTGGGGCGCGAATTTCTTTGCCGTCCGCACCCCAGTCTTGCCGGACATAGTTCGGCCAGGATCCTCCTGACAAGGAGAGAGACCTTAATGAGTTCACTATGTCGCCAAAGGGCGAGTGCTGAAAAATATCCGCGGAGGTAAACTCCATGATCGGCGCCCAATCAGATTCGATAGGAACGGGCGCAGGCGGTTGGGAGTCCGTGGCCAGGGAAGGATCTGGCAGTTTAACAACACGGCTCTCATGCGAGGTAAGGTCGATGTTCGGCTCGATCGCCGCTGAGGGTAAGGCCTCCGTGGCGGGGTCCATCCACCCGTCCATGGATGGCGCAACTGGCTCCGAATTGAGGGTCGGAGCGGCTGCATGTGCGATCTCCTGGACACTGTCCGATGGTGGAGCTAAATCGTACTCACGGTGACCGCGTGATGCACAAGGCAGAGGCTCGAATCCGTCGAAGATCAAGTCTCCACAGATATCGGCCGTGTAGTTTAAGCTTCCAAACCTGACCTGGTGGCCAGGGGCATAACTTTCAATCTGCTCCAGATGGCCAAGCGAATTGGCCCGTAGTGCAAAGCCGCCGAACACGAAGATCTGTCCAGGGAGAAAAGTCTCACCCTGGACTGCATCGCTATCGATGATAGTAGGAGCCATCAAGCCTAACGGCGACGACACAGAGGAACTCTCAATGAAAGCACCAATGTCGGTGTCAAAACCGGAGGATCTCGGGTATGGGGTCCCGAACTGTGCGTCTAAGACGGATGGTAACAGGAGGCAGGGGACACAATGTTTTACCCAGGTTCGGGCCCTCTTGATGGAGGTAAAACCCTACGTCCTGCTTGATTAATATTGATGATATGGGTAGTACAAGAGTAGATCTACCACGAGATCGGAGAGGCTAAACCCTAGAAGCTAGCCTATGGTATGATTGTATGTTGTAGTTGTTGTGTCCTACGGACTAAAACCCTCCGGTTTATATAGACACCGGAGAAGGTTAGGGTTACACAAGGTCGGTTACAAAGGAGGAGATACACATATCCGTATTGCCTAGCTTGCCTTCCACGCCAAGTAGAGTCCCATCCAGACACGAGCCGAAGTCTTCAATCTTGTGCCTTCATAGTTTAACAGTCCGGCCAATGGATATAGTCTGGCTGTCCGGAGACCCCCTAATCCAGGACTCCCACAACCGTAGTCAAACATGTTGAAGTAGCGGAAGTCGTCGAAGATGCGCGAACTTTCTGTCTAGGCTGGAAGTTCCGGGAAAGACGGAAGGTCCGGGGTCCGGAAGTTCCAGGTGGGGCCGGAAGTTTCGGGGATCGCGATCTGCAAGAACAGGAAGTTGGGGATCATGGATTTGGGCGGAAAAACTTCAGGAAAAACCAAAATCCGAGGGGAAAAAGAAAATATTAGGTGGATGGAATGGTGGGGAAGCTAGATCTACGTGCCACACACAAAATTCACAGATCAAATCCAACAAAACTTCATCACACCAACAAATCACAAAAAATTTGGGAGGGCTATTTTGTGGGGATTTTCGAATTTGGGACGAATCACAACAAAATTAGGCTAGAAAACAAAGAAGGGGGCTTCGAAATTGTGATCAACGTGGCTCATGATACCAATATGATGTAGGATAGAACCCTATTCGGCTAATCTTTCATGAAAGGAGCGGATTCCGCGAAGAGCACGAAGAACACAAGGGGACAACACAAGGGAAGCACGGGGAAAACACAGGAGAGAACACTCAAACCAACAAGATTCGGTCACAAATATGATAGATCCTGAAAACACAAAAGGGGGTACAAGATCCACGATCAACAAGGGACGATACAAGTGGCCAGTTCTTCTCCGTGAGGAGGTCTTGAGGGGTCTTCCCGTTAGGTGTCTGGAATCCAAGTGGATCTTGAAAGTGCGTTATATCGACTAGAGGGGGGTGAATAGGCGATTTTTATGAAAGTCTTCAAAACGTGGAAGTTATGAAGACAAACAGCAGAGATATGCCTATTACTATGCAGCGGAAGTTAGATTACACTAGACAAGTCATGGTCAAGTATTCAATAGAGTGAAATCACAATGACAAGTAGCTGCAGTGTAATAAGGATCAGGTAGGAAGAAGTTATGAAGCCAAACAAATCATACAGTTACGTTGTGAAGACAAAGGATATAGCAGGCATGTAATGGCTTCACAATGAGTAACAGTAAGTAAAAGGAAGTGAAGATGAAACCAGTGACTCGTTGAAGACAATGATGTGTTGGACCAGTTCCAGTTGCTGTGACAACTGTACGTCTAGTTGGAGCGGCTAGGTATTTAAACCTTAGGACACACAGTCCCGGACACCCAGTCTTGAACACGCAGCTCAGGACACCAAGTCCTCACCGTATTCTCCTTGAGCTAAGGTCACATAGTCCTCGCCCAATCACTTAGGTAAGTCTTCAAGGTAGACTCCCAAACCTTCACAGACTTCGTTCACTGGCAATCCACAATGTCTCTTGGATGCTCAGAACGCGACGCCTAACCGTCTGGAGGATGCACAGTCCTCAAGTGTAATAAGTCTTCAGATCACTCAGACAAGAAGACTTAAGTGATGCCCAATTTACTCTGGCTCTGGGTGGTTAGGGCTTTCTCCTCGCTAGGAATTTTCTCTCAAAGGCTTCGAGGTGGGTTGCTCTCAAACGACAAAAGCCGTGCACTGAAATCTGAGCAGCCCACCGCTTATGGTTGTAGGGGTGGGCTATTTATAGCCACTTGGCAACCCGACCTGATTTGTCCGAAATGACCCTGGGTCACTAAGGAACTGACACGTGTTCCAACGGTCAGATTTCAAACTCACGCGACAACTTTACTTGGGCTACAAGCAAAGCTGACTTGTCTGGCTCTGGACAAGATTCGCTCTCATTGTCTTCACTCGAAGACATAGGTTTTTGGTTTAGGCATCACTTCAGTCATTCTGACTGGTTCTCCTGGACCCCACTTAACAGTACGGTGGTTCCTATGACTCAACACAAAAGAAAAAGAACTACGAAAGATCTAAGTCTTCGAGCTCCATAGGCTTCATATCGTGTCTTCTTTTGTCATAGTCTTCAATGTGAATATCTTCATATACCACCTTTGACTTCAATGTCTTCATACATTTTTAGGGGTCATCTCTGGTAGTAAAACCGAATCAATGAGGGACTTCTACCTGTGTTATCCTGCAATTCTCACAAACACATTAGTCCCTCAACTAGGTTTGTCGTCAATACTCCAAAACCAACTAGGGGTGGCACTAGATGCACTTACAATCTCCCCTTTTTTGGTGATTGATGACAAACTAGTTGAAGTTTTCAACGGGGAATATAGTCTGTGAAATTGTAAAGGATAAGGAATTGTCTTCATAAGTTGCAAGGGCTCCCCCTGAAGATGTGCATATAAGTTAATTTGCTTTTGGAATGCAAATGCACATGGTAGGTTGTACTTGTGGAGATCCACTTCAGCTTATGATGACAATCCACTATGCATGTGAAAGTATATGAAGATAATGACATGCATAATGGAAAATGGATGTCTGCAGAGTGAGATAAGTGCGGAATTTATCGTCGCACATGCGGAATTTATCTTCGCAAAACAGGGTGGCAAACAAGTAGCAGACGACCATCTGGTTTAAGTGTTACAACTCATAAGAACCAAATGTAGCAAAAACGAGAGTTGTAAGCACGAAGCAAAATATAAGGCACCCGCCCATATGAACCCGCTTGAAGACTATCAATCTCATATGCTTCTCCCCCTTTTGTCAGTAATGACCAAAAAGGTTTGAAGACATAGAGTCTCTACTCGTTCCTATGAGGAGTAGGTGAAGCAGCAGGGTTGTTGATGTTGTTTGGCGGTGCAGAAGAGCTTGGAGGTGCTGAAGTAGCATCGTCTTCTTCCTCAATGATTCTGGCAGTGACTGTGGCAGCAGAGGAAGAAAACTCAGAGTCTTCAAGAGATGGAGTCCCCAGCAGCACAGCTCTTCGAGGAGGTGTGGAGTCAAACTTGAATCTCTCAGTGAAGCCATCCTCTTGAAGAGCAGCTTCAGAAAGCATCATCGTTAGCCCTTTCCATGAGCAGTGACAGGTTTCATGGGCAACGAAAGCGTTCTTGGTGGCAAGATTTCGGATGCGATTTACATCCACCAAGAGGCTTTTCATCTGTCTCTTCAACCAGTCATGATGCCTATCCTGCTTTTGATGAAGGGCCACAAGAAGCTCTCGGTCGTTGAGAACACGAGTGCGCTTCTTGGGTCTTGAAGCAGTTGCACTGTCAGTGGCTTCAGTTGAAGCAGGGTGTGGTGCACGTGTAGTGCCAGCCAAAGGATACACCCTAGAGATGGTTTCAACACCTTCAACGTTTTGAGTGAAGCTCTGGTGTTCTGCATTCTGAAGACTCAGAGGTTGCTTGGCAGGTTCAGGATAGATGGCTTCAGCAGAGGTATCCACATCAGGCAAGAAGATCCGATGGTTGCGGGCTGAGGGCTGATACGAGATGGCAGAGTGAAGTTTGATCAGCCTCATGACCCAAGGAGCATACAACTTTAAACCAAACAGATCTGAGCCTGATGCAGCTAGTTGGCGTATGAAGAAATCCTGTGCGTTGAAGCATTTGCCATGAAGGATACAGAATATCAGAGTCTTCATTGCACCCTCGATCTTGGCATTTGGAGAGTGTCCTTTAATGGGCCAGAGAGTCCGCCGGATGATGTGATAGATGGTCCTAGGCAGGTACTCAAGGTCTTCAACGAAGAACTCTGTGGGATAAGGAGCATCGTGGGGCAATGGCTTCATCATGGAGAGCATCTGACTCATATTCGGTTCAAGCCTCTGAAATATGCTCTCAATAGCTTCAGTGTGTAGCCAACAGCCTTGCTCGAAGAATTCGCCTGGAGTGGGCAGGCCAGTGAGCTCAATGATATCAAATGCATTGGCTTCGTGATGAACGTTGCCGGTCATCCACTCTAGGACCCAAGTCTTCGGATCTCTGTTGTATCCTTTGATGTGCAGTGTGGCATAGAATTGTAGCAGGAGCTCTTCGTTCCAATGCTCTTCATCAGTGACAAACTGCAGCAGACCCACTTGTTTGAAGCAATCCAACGCTTCCTCTAGACAGGGCAGACCAGCAATAGCTTCAACATCAAGGTGCTTGTGCGGGAAAATGCGACCTTGGTTGTAAGTATGCAAGAGTAGTAGCTGCGCTGAGGATAGCTCCAGAACCTATCTGATGAAATCCTTTCCCTTGAATAGGGGTTCTTGGAGCTATTGAAGAAAGTATTATCTGCCCTGAAGCCATTGATGTTGAAGGAGCCAGGTGCTGATGCAGGACCTGGAAACCTTGGCAGTCTTGGGATTGGCTTCTGGACCTGAGGCATGTGCTCAACATGATAGTTGAATTGGGGACCGGCAGCAGACTCAGGAACAGAAGCGGTGGGTTCAGTGGCTTCGCTGTCTTCAGAAGCTTTTGCTGGGGAGGGCTCCACATTAGCTTCGTTGTTGGTTGTGGCAGCCTCAAGATTTTCATCTTCTGCTTGACTAGCAGGAGGGTCTGTCACAAGCACGTTCTCCTGGAGAACTGCTTCTTGGTGGAGCAGAGGAGTCGGCTCGTGTGGTACTTCATCTGCGGCTGATGCAGCCGGAATGTCTTCAGCATAGACTTGAGGCCTTGGACCTTTGCGAAGCCTGCGGAACGTAGATGACGCCTGTGGGGTTGGAGTGGGCTGGGCCTCATAGTCTTCTTACTCTTGAGGGCGATCCGCCCATGAAGCATCCTGTGCAATTGGCGTCAGTGGACGACCAATGATGATGAGTTCGCTGTGTTCTAACTGAGGAATGGCTGCATCATCTTCTACATTGTCATGATGACCAATGTCTTCAGCAGCGATGGGATCAGCTGCTGGAATATCTTCAGCTTCAGGAGCCTCTGTGGAAGCAGGCTCATGAACCGTTAGTTGACGTTCTGCGTCAGGGTGAACCATAGAGATGGGTTCAACTATCAAGGGCTCTGTGGGAGCAGCCCGAGCTTTCTTGATCTTTCTCTTTTTCTTGCTAGGGGCAGTAGGAGAGGCTTCAGAGCTTTTCCTCTTCCTGGCTTCAGCCTCAACAGTTCTTGTCTTCTTGAGCTCTGAAGCTATTGACCGGCTCTTTGGCTTCGAGCCAGTCGTTGCAGTTGGGAAGACAAGCGGAACTGCTTCCTGCCTTGGTGCCTCTGGTTCAGCTGGAACAGTCTTCTTCTTTTTCTTTGCGGCCATCTTGGGGTCGATGCCAGGACGCCCAAGTGCCTTGCGCTTCTCAGCCTCATTGTAGGCTTGCACACATCTGTCAGCTAGAGTCTTCATCCGCTCACGTGAACCCTGAGCTTCTGCACGCTTCTTCAGAAAGTTTTCTTTTAGCTCATGCAACATGATCTTGAAGCTCTTCACTTCTTGCACGCTGAGCTTGGCCATGTGCTTCTTGAACTGAGCCTTTTCAGGATCAATTTTCTGCTTCAGTTCAACAATGCGTTGGGCAATAGCAAGTTTTGAAGCAATAGCGCCTTGGAAGGCGACGCTGAGGCCAACGGGCAGCTGTAGATCTTCAAAGCTGATGTTTGGTGTGGCAAACCACTCGTCAATGAAGTTGTGGATGATGGCGACATCAAAGATAGGCAGATTGTTGAATATTTCTGCTTCTTCTTTGCTCTTGATGAGTTGCTCAAGAGCATCATCTCCAAGATCTTCATCACTTGACAGATCAATGGCTTCACTGTGCAGGATGGCAGCAGCTGTGAGTTCTTTGCCAGTGTGAGACAGAGGCATCTTGGCCTTCTGGTGCCTTGAGACGCGTGATAAGTCTTCAGACTGCACACTGTCTTCAGGAGGTGCAGTCGCCAATGGCTTCGCCTTTGAGATTTTTGGTGAAGGGGCTGGCTTTGAAGCTTTTGGCTTCTTCAACTGCTTCGGCTTCGGCACTGCAGGCACTGCAGGTGCTTCATCAGACTCAATGTCAGCTGCAGGCTCATTCACTGCAGTCCCTTGAACCAAGATGTAGGTGATGAGGCCTTCAAGGTTGGCATACGGACCGATGACATTGGACTCTGCTTCTCGTGTGCCATCTTCCCTTGGTGCTGAAGGACCAGGGTTGAAGTCTAACCCAAATTTCTTCTTGTTTTGCTTCGCTGAGTTTTGGGCAAACTGGAAGTTGCACTTGAACAGATTGTCGTCACGACACCAGAGTAGTGACGACGGATGTGCATCATCAGGCTGTGGCCCATAGACCATGCATGGATAGAAGCTTTGGGCAATAGCTTCATCTCTGGACCTGGGTACAAGATTCTTGTATAAGATGTCTCCCCACGGTCTTTTTATGGCACTTTTCTCAGCATACTCTTGGGTTGTGAAGCAGTATTTGAACCATTGTTCTGCCCAATAGCGTCGAATCCATTGGATTCGGGTCTTGCGCTGACCATAATTCTCTTTAGGATCTGTTTTATACATTTCTACCAGTTCATCAGGCAGATCTTTGGATGTTCCTCCACGTCGCTGTCTGCCCCCCTTCCTTGCTGCTGTTTCTGAAGCCATAAACTTTAACTTGGAAGGCTTCAAGACGTTCAAAGGCTTCAAAGGCTTTCTTTTGCTGGACCAACAGGAACTGGCTTCAGGAGAATTTATGTGATGCTGTAAGAATTCTGCAAATGAATGCAGACTATGAGAACCAAAGGATTCTCCCACGGACATGTACCTGTGACAGCATTAAGGTGCGAGGGAAGGGGAAGAGGTCATATGCATTCTCAGAAGATTTTGAAGATAAATCAGTTTAGAAGACATTGACCTCATCGTGCGAAGACATTCACTCATAGATAAGAAGTTGGTTCCAGATTTGTACGAATCCACAGATCAGTACAAGTGAGGAATCTAACTACTTTGTGAAGCACAAGTGAATATACTAGGCATGTTATGAGATGCAGTTTGAGAGAGATCTAGTTTGTGTGAACAGAAACTACTTGTGGTAGAAAGTGACAGATCAATAGGATCAACGGTGCTGTAAAAAGGGAGTTTTATTTACCACACTGAGAACTGCTAGACGGAGCGAGAGATGAGGCCGAGCAGTTCACTCGTCCGTGCCCTAACTTGGCGACGGAGGAGACCTACGGCGACGGCGGAGAGGACGATGTCCGCGGTCGGCGTGAAGACGGCGTCGGAGAGGTTGCGGCAGCGAAGCGCTTCGTCGCCGGCGTCGTCGAGAGCTAGCGGTGGCACTAGGGTTCGTGCGAGGGTGGAAGAAGAGATAGTTACCGCTGTGAGTGTGTATTTATAGGCACAAGGGCGGCACTGTGCTATTACACAGGTGCCCCTGGCGATTCGCATCTAAGGAACACGTGGCCAGTTTGCGGAAGTTTGGGGTTTGTTCCTCGTCCCACGCATGCCTGGATTGTCGGGTGGTCGTTCCTGCTTCTCCGGATTTTATGTGGAGGAATGAGCATTGAAAAGGGACTTTATGGTTGTCTCTATATCTTCTGCTGACAAGGACGCAGTGAAGACATTCGACAGTTTCAATAGAATGCATATGACTTAGAGAGATAGAGTTTGAGATAGAAAGCATAGAGAAGTTTGGGGTCCGATCACATTCACTTAGTTCAAAAGATTCAACACGAAGACATAGCTATAAGTGAATGTTGTAGAGGACAGAACACTAGCATATATATATATAGTCAACATAGTGAAGATAATCATGAAAATATGTTGAGTTCGAAGCCAAACCAAATGTGAAGACATTGCAAGGTAACGCCATGAGAGAAACACTTCAAAATAGAACGTTTGGTGGTGGCGTTACCCACCGTATAGGAAGTATTAGACCTAGACACGGCGCACAATTATCGTGGCGCTCCGAAGTCAAATTCCACATTAATGTATTCACACTTAGAATGTATGTCTTCATTGATTGAAGATATACTTCACTTCGTGTGTTGCACATCTAAGTCATCAATATGCATAAGGGTTAGGATGTGTGCCTGATCACAGGACATTTGAGGATTCCAGGATATTTAGCTCACACCGTAACTTGCAAAACCTCTTCTCATCCAAGGGCTTGGTGAAGATATCTGCCAATTGCTCTTCAGTGTTGACGTGTATGATACCAATGTCTTCCTTCACAACATGATCTCTGAGAAAGTGATGACGAATTTCAATGTGCTTTGTCTTCGAGTGCTGAACTGGGTTGTTGGCAATCTTGATGGCGCTTTCGTTGTCGCAGTAAAGTGGCACTTGCTTCAGATGAATGCCATAGTACTTGAGTGTTTGCTTCATCCACAGAAGCTGAGCGCAGCAAGATCCAGCAGCAATGTATTCAGATTCAGCAGTGGAGAGAGATACACAGTTCTGCTTCTTTGAAGACCAACATACAAGTGATCATCCTAGAAAGTGACATGTGCCTGATGTAGACTTGCAATCAACTTTGTCACCATCATAATCAACATCCGAGAATCCAACCAAATCAAACTCTGAGCCCTTTGGATACCATAATCCTAAAGTTGGGGTGTGAGCCAAATATCGAAGAATTCGCTTCACAGCTAAGTGATGCGACTCCTTTGGTGCCGCTTGAAATCGAGCACACATGCAAACACTAAGCATAATATCTGGCCTAGATGCACATAAATAAAGTAAAGAACCAATCATGGAGCGGTATACCTTTTGATCAAACTCTTTACCATTGTCGTCAGGACCCAGATGATGTTTGGCTGGCATTGGTGTTGTGAAGCCTTTGCAGTCTTGCATACCAAACTTCTTCAGGCAATCTTTGAGATACTTCTCTTGAGATATGAAGATGCCATTGCGTTGTTGTCGTATTTGAAGATCAAGGAAGAACTTCAGCTCCCCCATCATGGACATCTGATATTGCTCTTGCATCATATATCCAAACTCTTCACTGTACTTCTGATTGGTGCAGCCGAAGATAATCTCATCCACATATATTTGGCACACAAACAGTTCACCATCATATGTCTTCGTGAAAAGAGTGGGATCTAGGGAACCAGGTATGAAGCCTTTGCTCTTCAGGAAGTATTTGAGTGTGTCATACCAGGCCCTAGGGGCTTGTTTGAGGCCATATAGTGCTTTGTTGAGCTTGTATACCATGTCAGGATGTTTTGGATTTTCAAAGCCAGGCGGTTGTGCAACATACACTTCTTCTTCAATCTTGCCATTGAGAAAGGCACTCTTCACATCCATTTGATATAGAAGTATGTTATGATGATTTGCATAGGCCAGCAGTATGCGTATGGCTTCAAGCCTACCACAGGAGCAAATGTTTCATCGAAATCAATGCCTTCCACTTGAGTATATCCTTGAGCAACGAGACGAGCTTTGTTTCTGACAACTTGACCATGCTCATCTTGCTTGTTGCGGTATATCCATTTGGTGCCTATTATGTTGTGCTTCCGTGGATCAGGACGCTTAACCAGTTCCCATACATTATTCAGCTCAAACTGTTGAAGCTCTTCTTGCATAGCTTGAATCCATTCAGGTTCCATGAAGGCTTCTTCAACTTTCTTGGGTTCTGATATTGAGACGAATGCGAAGTGCCCACAGAAATTTGCTAGCTGAGTTGCCCTTGAACGAGTGAGTGGACCAGGTGCATTGATGCTATCAATTATTCTTTCAATCTGCACTTCATTGGCAACGCGAGGATGTACAGGGCGAAGACTTTGCTCTTGCTATTCACTATCGTTGTTGGAAGGAATGTCTTCAGGCTGAGCAATGTCTTCATGTTGATCAGGTGCTGAAATGATAAGTTCTTCTTCAGGATGAGCTTCAGAAGGTATAATTTCTCCAGTTCCCATTAGCTTGATTGATTCACTGGATGGAACTTCATCTAGCACACTTGGCAGCTGTTCTCTTTGTGATCCGTTGGTCTCATCGAACCGCACATCCACTGTTTCAACCACTTTGTAATGAAAGAGATTGAAGACTCTGTAGGAGTGCGAATCCTTTCCATATCCAAGCATAAAACCCTCATGTGCTTTTGGTGCAAATTTTGAGGTGTGATGTGGGTCCTTGATCCAGCACCTTGCGCCAAATACTCTGAAGTAACTGGCATTTGTCTTTTTGCCAGTAAGGAGCTCATAAGATGTCTTGTTCAGAAGCTTGTGAAGATAAACACGATTGATTGTATGGCATGCAGTATCAATGGCTTCAGTCCAGAATTTTCTTGGAGTCTTGTATTCATCTAGCATCGTTCTGGCCATCTCAATGAGTGTTCTGTTCTTGCGTTCGACGACGCCATTCTGCTGTGGCGTGTACGGGGCTGAGAATTCATGTGTGATGCCCAAGGTATCAAGATATGTATCAAGGCCAGTGTTCTTGAATTCAGTGCCATTGTCACTTCTGATGTGCTTTATCTTGGCGCCAAAATTGTTCATAGCTCGATTGGCGAAGCGTCTGAAGACATCCTGCACTTCAGTCTTGTAAAGGATTATGTGCACCCAAGTATATCTAGAATAATCATCAACAATAACGAAGCCATAGAGGCAAGCAGTAGTAGTTAGAGTTGAGTAATGAGTGGGACCGAAAAGATCCATGTGAAGCAGTTCGAAGGGTTGAGTAGTAGTCATGATTGTCTTCGAGGGATGTTTGGCCCTCGTCATCTTCCCTGCTTCACAGGCACCGCATAAGTGGTCTTTCTTGAACTTGACGCCCTCGATGCCTATGACATGCTTCTTCTTCGCAAGGGTGTGGAGGTTCCTCATGCCAGCATGTCCAAGCCTCCGATGCCAGAGCCAGCATTCTGAAGCCTTTGCTAGAAGACATACTGCAAGCTGTGGCCCTGCTGAGAAATCTACCACGTACAAATCATCTTTTCGATACCCTTCAAACACTAGAGACTTGTCAGATTCCATTAGTACAAGGCAACGATATTTTCCAAACATTACGATCATGTTCAAATCGCAAAGCATTGAGACAGACATTAAGTTGAAGCCAAGGGATTCAACAAGCATGACTTTATCCATGTGTTGATCCCTTGAGATTGCAACTCTACCTAGACCCAATACCTTACTTTTACCAGTGTCAGCAAATGTGATGTGGCTCTTGTCGGATGGACGTAAGGTTGAGTCCATAAGAAGACTTCTTTTGCCAGTCATGTGATTTGTACACCCACTGTCAATAATCCATTCTGAAGACGCTGGTGTCGTACCCTACAGTGCAGTTAGGGGGATAGGCTTCACCAAGAGCATTGTGAAGCAAAAACATTTGACGAACCAGTGGGTTATGAAAGCTTAGATCCAGGTTAGGACTAATAGGGAGAGTAGCAAGCGATTCAGGTACGAAGTACATAGTAAGACCATTTGGGCATTTGATCTTGCGCCCTACAAGATGTTTAAGGTCCCCAGCAATAGCGTCAAAGATTTTGGTTTTCTGCTGGAGACCTTTCCCTGCAAAAGAGAGTTAAGCTTTCTTAACCACCCACATCTTCAAGGGTGGCTTAGAAGCAATAAGTCTAAGTGCAGCATCTGAGAATTTTGGCTTTGGAGCCCTAGCAAACAGTCTAGCAGGCGGACAATAGTACTCATAAGAATAGGCAGAATAGTTCTTGGTCATATGAACATGGCGGTTTGATGAACCGCTCTCATATTCATATGCCTGAGTATGGTTTCCCTGCAAAACATTTGCGTTAGTGCGACTCAGGTGAGTCCTCTGTCTGTATGAAGCCTTTGGACCGTATGAAGCCTTTGGTCTGAGGTTTGTCTTCTTCATGTGAGGTGTCATGAAGACATTCACAGGAAGATTTTCCAGACACCTTTTCGGAACCCAGATCTTCTTCATAGGCGGTCCATTCCTGCAGTTAGTACCAATGTACCTGGCAAACACTTCACCATTCTGATTCTTAAACAGTTTATAGTTTGCATCAAAGGATTCATCAATGATAATGGGGTTAGCACAAGTGAAGCCAGATAAATTGGATGGATCTGCTGAGTTCCTTTGCAGCAACCCATGTGGTTTTGGGGTACTGCTCAGGTTTCCAGTAAGAGCCATCTGCATTCATTTTCCTTACGAACCCAACACCCTCTTTCCTAGGGTTTCGGTTCAGAATCTGCTTTTTGAGGACATCACATAGTGTCTGATGCCCTTTAAGACTTTTGTACATCCCTGTTTCAAGCAATGTCTTCAACCTAGCATTCTCATCAGCAATAGGTGGTATCCTCAGCAGAGGGGTTAGTTACCGCATCAACAGTTGAAGATATTGCAACAGCAGTAGCAGTAGAACATTCAGCAACAGAAGTAGCATTATCACGCTCAATGCATTTAAGACATGGTGGTTCAAATCCTTCCTGAGCGGGACTGATCTGTTTGGCGCGAAGTGACTCGTTTTCCGTTTGAAGATCTTCATGAAGCCGCTCTCAATTTCTCAAGATCTTGCTTCCTTTGAAGAATCATAGGAAAGCTTTTCATGAGTTGTTGAGAGAGTTTCATGACGATTTTCAAGTTCCTGATACTTAACGTGAAGATTTTTTATGTCTTCAATTAAGGATTCAGATCGAGTCATTTCAGCACCCAACAGATCATCGCTTCTGTCTAACAGTTTTTGAATATGTTCCATAGCTTTCTGTTGTTCAGTTGCAATTTTAGCAAGTGTTTTGTAGCTAGGTTTTGAAACCACAATCAGAGTCATCGTCACTAGATGTTTGATAGTGAGTAGTGCGTGTGTTTACCTTGGCACCGCGTGCCATGAAGCAGTAGGTAGGAAGCGGAGCAGTCCTTGTCATTTGCATCGGTGTCGGTGATGAAGTCATTGTCTTCAGTGTTGAAGATGGACTTGGCAACGTATGCTGTAGCCAGACTTGCGACGCCTGAGTCGGATTCCTCTCAGACTCCACCTCCGCCTCCTCAGAAGCAGACTCCTCCTCTGAATCCATTTCCTTGCCAACAAACGCACGTGCCTTGCCAGATGAGCTCTTCTTGTGTGATGAAGACTTTGAGGAAGACTTGGAAGAAGACTTTGAGTATTTCTTCTTTTCTTCTTGTCGTCAGAGTCATATTCCTTGCTCTTCTTCTTCTTTTTGTTCTCATTGTCCCACTGTGGACACTCAGAGATGAAGTGGCCAAGTTTCTTGCACTTGTGACATGTTTTCTTCTTGTAGTCATGAGCAGAAGCTTCATCATTCCTTGAGCTTGATCGGGAAGACTTTCTGAAACCTTTCTTCTTGGTGAATTTTTGGAACTTCTTCACAAGCATAGCAAGTTCCCTTCCAATGTCTTCAGGATCATCAGAACTGCTGTCAGATTCTTCTTCAGATGAGGAGACAGCTTTTGCCTTCAAGGCACGAGTTCGCCCATAGTTTGGACCGTAGATATCTCTTTTCTCAGAAAGCTGAAACTCATGTGTGTTGAGCCTCTCAAGTATGTCAGACGGATTGAGTGTCTTGAAATCAGGACGTTCTTGAATCATCAGGGCTAGGATGTCAAACGAACTATCAAGTGATCTCAGCAGCGTCTTGAGGATTTCATGTTTGGTGATCTCAGTAGCGCCGAGGGCTTGAAGCTCATTTGTGATGTCAGTGAGCCGATCAAATGTGTGCTGGACATTCTCATTGTCATTTCGCTTGAAGCGGTTGAAGAGGTTGCGAAGAACGCTGATTCTCTGATCTCTCTGGGTTGAGATGCCTTCATTGACCTTGGAGAGCCAGTCCCAGACCAGCTTGGATGTCTTCAAGGCACTCACACGGCCATACTGTTCTTTGGTGAGATGACCACAGATGATATTCTTGGCAGTAGAGTCCAGTTGAGTGAACTTCTTGACATCAGCAGCAGTGACACCTTCTCAGCCTTGGGAATGCCGTTCTCGACGACATACCATAGGTCGACGTCAATGGCTTCAAGATGCATGCGCATCTTATTCTTCCAGTAGGGATATTCAGTTCCATCGAAGACGGGGCACGCAGCGGAGACTTTAATTATCCCTGCAGTCGACATAGCTAAAACTCCAGGTGGTTAAACCGAATCACACAGAACAAGGGAGCACCTTGCTCTGATACCAATTGAAAGTGCGTTATATCGACTAGAGGGGGGGTGAATAGGCGATTTTTATGAAAGTCTTCAAAACGTGGAAGTTATGAAGACAAACAGTAGAGATATGCCTATTACTATGCAGCGGAAGTTAGATTACACTAGACAAGCCATGGTCAAGTATTCAATAGAGTGAAAGCACAATGACAAGTAGCTGCAGTGTAATAAGGATCAGGTAGGAAGAAGTTATGAAGCCAAACAAATCATACAGTTACGTTGTGAAGACAAAGGATATAGCAGGCATGTAATGGCTTCACAATGAGTAACAGTAAGTAAAAGGAAGTGAAGATGAAACCAGTGACTCGTTGAAGACAATGATGTGTTGGACCAGTTCCAGTTGCTGTGACAACTGTACGTCTGGTTGGAGCGGCTAGGTATTTAAACCTTAGGACACACAGTCCCGGACACCCAGTCCTGAACACGCAGCTCAGGACACCAAGTCCTCACCGTATTCTCCTTGAGCTAAGGTCACATAGTCCTCGCCCAATCACTCTGGTAAGTCTTCAAGGTAGACTCCCAAACCTTCACAGACTTCGTTCACTGGCAATCCACAATGTCTCTTGGATGCTCAGACGCGACGCCTAACCGTCCTGGAGGATGCACAGTCCTCAAGTGTAATAAGTCTTCAGATCACTCAGACAAGAAGACTTAAGTGATGCCCAATTTACTCTGGCTCTGGGTGGTTAGGGCTTTCTCCTCGCTAGGAATTTTCTCTCAAAGGCTTCGAGGTGGGTTGCTCTCAAACGACAAAAGCCGTGCACTGAAATCTGAGCAGCCAACCGTTTATGGTTGTAGGGGGTGGGCTATTTATAGCCACTTGGCAACCTGACCTGATTTGTCCGAAATGACCCTGGGTCACTAAGGAACTGACACGTGTTCCAACGGTCAGATTTCAAACTCACGCGACAACTTTACTTGGGCTACAAGCAAAGCTGACTTGTCTGGCTCTGGACAAGATTCGCTCTCATTTTCTTCACTCGAAGACATAGGTTTTTGGTTTAGGCATCACTTCAGTCATTCTGACTGGTTCTCCTGGACCCCACTTAACAGTACGGTGGTTCCTATGACTCAACACAAAAGAAAAAGAACTACGAAAGATCTAAGTCTTCGAGCTCCATAGGCTTCATATCGTGTCTTCTTTTGTCATAGTCTTCAATGTGAATATCTTCATATACCACCTTTGACTTCAATGTCTTCATACATTTTTAGGGGTCATCTCTGGTAGTAAAACCGAATCAATGAGGGACTTCTACCTATGTTATCCTACAATTCTCACAAACACATTAGTCCCTCAACTAGGTTTGTCGTCAATACTCCAAAACCAACTAGGAGTGGCACTAGATGCACTTACAGATCTTCTTCGAAGAGGCGACAGTCTCTCTCGGAGGAGTAGATCCGGATGGATGAGCGAGGCTCTATCTCACATATGAGCTATCACAATGCTAACCCTAAAACGCAGGTAGGAGAAGAGTATATATAGTCTCGGGGGCAAAAGGGTACACGGGCCTCGGCCCAAGTCGCTGCGCATAGGCAGGGCCGGAAGTTCCGGGTGTGGCCAGAAGTTTTGGGCGCCGGAGGTTCCGGTCAGGATCCGGCCGAACTAGAGAGTTGGCACGGTGGGAGCTTGGCTGGTGTCCGGGGGCCGGAAGGTTCGGGCAGGCCAGAGGTTCCGGGGGCCGGAAGGTCCGAGCCAGGTTCCGGGCTAACCAGAGATTTGTCACGCTTGGGCTGGTCTGGGTCATCGGAGGCTGGAAGCTCCGGGTCGGCCAGTGGTTCGGGTGGCCGGAAGTTCCGGGCTAAACGGAGAGTTTATGCCTATTCTTTCTTCTTCAGCTCTCGGCTCTGTGGCTTGTGCATTGTACCTGATCACACATAGCATTTCAGATTTAGGCAGTAGCCATGTCTTACTCGAATGTAAAGGAAGCTCAAGTAGGAGTGATGTCACCTTGGATTAAATAGCACGAGCTCTTTCTCTTATCATGGGTCCATTTGGAGCTTGGATAGTTGAGGTAGTGTCCATGGGGATGACCATAGGATGCTCCGCATCAGGTTCTGTGACGCGTTGGTGTGGTCGTTGAACACAAACGAAGTACGCGAAGTTGCAACTATGGCGAACTTTTAATCTAAACAAAACCCGAAGTCTAAACGATTCCCTAAGGGTTGTATATAGGGAGGAAGAGGGGGGAATTTCGTGGCCCTTGGAGGAGGGGTCCGAAACCAACCCTATCTCTAAATACAGCCTATACTTATGTATTTTGAAATTACATGGGCCTGGCCCAATAATAAGGTGATGCAGCACCTATAATAGCCTCTGGACAAAATTTGTGAAGTGGCATCTTGTATATTTCGTCGAAGACTTCATGCACTCATTACGGTGGCTTCAAAGTCCTGAAATCATCACTTGAAACTCCATTCTTGTTTCCCTTGCGCATGCCATCGTCTCCATGCTTGTTCTTGCTCCAATGTTCATCCTTCGCCAAGCTAGGCCCTTCATTTGTAAGCAAAACAAATGTATCCAATTTAGGCAGCATCATATTCTCATGAACATTAGAATCATTACCAAGAAACAAAAGTACCTGGTAATTTAATTGGCGTGCATGAGCTCTAGTAATTGGTCAAGTATGTATAGTAGCAGGGGTTGTGGGTTTAACAATGGTATTGATGTCCTCATCATAATATTCATGTTTCTTTTGTCTATCAGGAGGTCTAAGTGGGTCATTCTTTTTCTTGATTGATGTCTAATTTGTTTTGCATCTAGTGCTCTACGTTCTCTAGAGATAATGCTTTTTACTATTTGCAATCATGTTTCACACTCTCACCACAATAGCAAATCAACTAGAAAAAATGCCGCTAGTTGTGGTTGTTGATATAGTTTCTTATTCATTCATGCAACTAGTTTTGGAAGTATGCCTACTATTTTGCCATGGGATCCTTCTTATATTCACTAGGTATTACTTCATCTACTTAGGCTAGCTCTTGGTATGTTCGGTCCAAATCAATTGTGTACAAATTCCTGGTTTGCCATATTTGACCATGGATGATTTTTGTATGTGCAGTGCAAATGATTCCTGCTTAATCTAATTATGTAATATTGCTTGCAGTGATGATGAAGTGCAGCACATTTGGAAGAGGTTTATTTATACTGACGAGTTAAATTGCCACAAGTCAAAACCTTTAATGTGTCGATTTAAAATCTAAAACAAGAGCTCCATTCTGAGTTTCTGATCTGTTGCAGGTTTCCCAAAGGTACACAAGTTAACGGAGGTTCGGAAGATCTTCAAGTTGTTGAAGATTTGGAAGACCTACAATTAAGTTCGTGGAGTGATAATGGTGTATGCCTTATATATTGAACCAGAAGACTTGCTCTGCTAATTTTTGTTGTGTGGCACATTTAGAAATTGATGTAGGGTGGAACCCTAGATGGCTGATCTTTCACGAAAGGAGCGAATCCCGTGATGAACACAAAGAACAAGAGGAGAAATCACGAGGGGAAACATGGGAGAATCACTCAAACCAACAAGATTCGGTCACACCACTACAAAAAAGACACATCTATGACATTTTGGGTCGAACAAAAAAAATATGTCATACTTATGATACTTCTATGACGATAATTGTGAAAAAAGCCGGTATCATCATAGATGTGGTGGGCTCCTACTTCTATGACAAAAAATCATGACAGAAAATGGGCTTTTCGTCCTGAGAGGGCCGGAGACGCAACTGCATGACATTCTTTGGGCCATCCATGATGGGAAAAAACATGGTAGAAGAGAGGGCGAGGAAAATTTCGGGGAGTTCCCGGTTACAGTGGGTGGTCGGGGGCTGAGCGATGAGCGTTTCTCTCGTACACGTACGCGCGCGTGTGCGAGGCGTTGGGCTCTAACTGAACCCGAGCGGGGTGTTGGGCTCTAACTGAACCCGAGCGATTGCACTTCAGGCTACACATTAGTGAACCTGAGTGATTCCTTAGCTACTGCTGCTAACTGAAGCCGATTGATGCTGCCTCTGGATGAACAGTGAGCATTGCTGGGGGGGTTTGGATGAACAGTTCCCGGTGGGGGTGGATGAACAGGACCCGTGGTGTTGTCTCTGGATGAACAGGACCCCGATCGATCGAGCCGGTTGGGGATGGATGAACAGGACCCTGTGGAGGGCTGGATGAACAGTAGATGGTGGAGGGCTGGATGAACAGTAGCCCGTGGAGGGGTGGTTGAACAGGAGCCCGTGGAGAGGGCTCGTTGAACAGTAGCCGGTGGAGTAGCGCGCGGTGGAGGCTGGATGAACAAGAGTCCGTGGATGAACAGCCGCAGGTGGAGGCTGGAGGAGGTCGACGATGGATAACAGTAGCCCGTGGAGGCTGGAGGGGGTCGACGGTGGAGATGAACAGTATCTCGTGGACTCCCATTTTGCGGTACGCCACACCCCTCCCGATGAACATGACCTCCGTTTCGACCTAGCGCTCCAACACAAGTCAGTTTCCCCGTTTTGAGGTACGCCACACCCCTCCCGATGAATAGGACCCCCGTTTCAACCGTAGGAGGTCCGTTTCCTCTGTTTTGCGGTATGCCAGACCCCTCCCGATGAACAGGATCCCGTTTCGACCATGGTCGGTCGGACACAAGGCCGTTTCCTCCGTTCGGCGGTACGCCAGGCCTCGTTTCCATCGGCTGTTCCGTCCAAGCCCTCCCGATGAACACGACGACGCATTCCGTTCCGACCCAGCCGGTTGGCTCCCCATGAACACGACGGCGACGTTGTTTGTCCATTCCGACCCAGCCATGTACACGAGCCCTGGCCGTACGTATGCGCGAGTAGGCGTTCGAGACCCTGCCCGTATGTACGTACGTGGCCCTATTTTCTTTCTTGCACACTGGCCACTGTACGTACGTGTACATGCTACGTGTGCGCCTCTACTACGATACGTGCGCGCCTCGACATCGACCAGTATGTACGTACACGTTCGCGACCAGAATGACAATGCTATGTACGCTTCGACCAGGTGGGTCCCGACTGTCACACACTTCCTTGTGTGCGAAGATGTAGCTGGTGGGTCCCAGCAGTCAGGAGGCGAATCATTTTTTTTGCCCGGACGCACTTCCTTGCGTGTGAAGATGTAACTGGTAGGTCCCAGCAGTCAGGGGGAAACGTTTTTTTGCAAAATACGGTTGCCCGTCTGGTGGGTCCCTACTGTCAGGTGGAGGAATCATTATTTTCCGCGTAATAAGGAGGCACTTCCTTGCTGCGGTCGTGGACCCAGCTCTCAGCCTCTCCATGTACAGTCCACGTCCAATGGAAGCCGTTCCTTGACCACGTTGACTACGCCGCCGAGAGCACCAGGGCGGTGGACGACAGCGAGGCCTATGAAGGGGACGAAGTGGAGCCGGGGAAGATGTGGCAGTGGATGCCCACGCGTAGAGGAGTATGAGGGTTCACTGGTTCGCTGCGGTGTGAGGCTGCAGTCACCATAGAATAACAGGGGGTGTGGGTGAGTAGAGGGATGGCCTGGCCAGCGGTGGGAGTAGTAGGGGGCGATGAGGCCTCCGCGGCACCGTAGCTGGCCACGAGAGGCAGGAGCACGAGGCACGACCAGTGCTAGTTTGGGCAGCTGGAGCAAGAAGACCAGAGGTTGAAGAAGCACTACGGCCGTTGGATGGACATCGTACGGTCACTGGATCTAGAATCGTGCATATTGACTAAGTTGACAAAGCCCTCCATCCCCGTCAACTTAGTAGGCCCACAAGTCAGCCTCCCACTATACTAGGTCCCAGCTAGCAGGGGGAGTATTCATTTTTTGTGCGTAATAAGGAGGCACTTCCTTGCGTGCGAAGATATAGCTGGTGGGTCCGAGCTGTCAGCGGCGGTAACGTTTTTCCGCAAAATACAGAGGCCCTTTTGGTGGGTCCCAGATGTCAGGTGGAGGAATCATTATTTTGCGCGTAATAAGGAGGCATTTCCTTGCGTGCGACCGTGGACCCAGCTGTTAGCCTCTCCACGTACAATCCACTTCAGATGCATGTCGGTCGTTGACCACATTGACCAGGCCGTGCCGAGAGCACCAAGGCGGTGGACGACGGTGAGGCCTAGGAAGGGAACGACATGAAGACAGGGAAGACTTGGCAGTTGTTTCCCACGCGGAGGGGAGTACGACTGTACGAGGGTTTACTGGTTCGGCTTTCCATCGCCGGAGAATAACAACAGGTGTGGGTGAGTAGAGGGATGGCTAGGCCAGCGATGGGAGTACGGTGGGGCGGTGAGGCATGTGCGGCAGCACAGCCGGTCGCGGGGAGGAGGGAGCAGGCAGTCCCGCCGGCGCTTGTTTAAGCGGCTGGAGCAGGAAGAGCAAAGATTGAAGAAGCACGACGGCCATTGGATGGACATCCAACAGTCACTACTTGTGCGTCAACCTTTTTTTTGGAAAGCCTCAAATCTGTGGAAAACAGCATATAGCCCATCTGGCATTATTTCTAATAATTTACAGGCCATTTGCTAATTCTTAAGGGTTTTTTGGAGCCCATATTCTTTTTGTTAGCATTATAGACCATATTGTGGCCACGGTTACAAAATTATACGAAATTTTGCATATTTCGGTGCTGTCTGAACTATTTTTAATCCCGAAATTTGAGTCACATTCAAACTGATTTTAAAAATAAATGTATATCAATATAAAATCCAACGAATTGTCTACGCATAAAAATCAATGCAATTTAAAATCTCAAAATGAAAAAAGAAATTTGAAACTAATTGCCGGTTTGATGTGTTTCAAAAATGTACAACTCATTTCTCATTACTGACAGGCCATTTTCTCGGCCAGCCGAATGAAGCTCTCCTTATCTTGAAAGATTTGCAGCCCAACAGGCCTCACAAAGCGACTTACTTGGCAGATCACAAAAAAACTGGGCTGCGGCCATGGACCCAGCTACGGTCGTGGACCCAGTTGTCAGCCTCTCCACGTACAATACTCTTCCGATGGAAGTCGGTCGTTGACCACATTAACCACGCCGCGTCGAGCGCACCAAGGCGGTGAACGACGGCGAGGCCTAGGAAGGGGACGACGCGGAGCCGGGGAAGACGCGGCAGTGGATGCCCATGCGGAGAGTAGTACAAGGGTTCACTGGTTTGGCTACGGTGTGAGGCTGTCATCGCCGCAAAATAACAGGGGGTGTGGGTGAGTATAGGGATGGACTGGCCAGTGGTGGGAGTAGTAGGGGCGGTGAGGCCTCCACGGCATCGCAGCCGGCCACGGGAGGCAGGAGCACGAGGCACGACCGGCGCTGGTTTGGGCGGCTGGGGCAACAAGACCAGATGTTGAAGAAGCACTACGACCGTTGGATGAACATCGTACGGTAGCTGGAGCTAGAATAATTCATATTGACTAAGTTGACAAATCCCTCTGTCCCCGTCAACTTGGTAGGCCCACAAGTCAGCCACCCACTATGCTGGGTTCCAGCTGGCAGGGGGAGTATTCATTTTTTTGTGCGTAATAAGGAGGCACTTCCTTGCGTGCGGAGATAGCTGGTGGGCCTAACCTGTCAGCGGGGGGCACATTTTTTTCATGAAATACAGAGGCCCTTTCGGTGGGTCCCAGATGTTAGCTGGAGGAATCAAAGACTTGAGAAGGCGTACAGAACAAGCTAGTGTACCAGTAAAGAGACGTTGCTCAGTTTTAGAAAAAAGAGAGACGTGCTCCTGTAGCTGGTTCGAATCCAAACCTAGACTATGACTATATATGGTGCTATGCTACTCTACAAGTAATGAAAGTGACATATCCAACGTTCGCTTCTCCTCTTCTCTACTTACTCTGCCTAGCATCAGAAGCTCTGGCCGCAGCAACCATGTCTGCTAGCTGCTCGTCCACCTGCTCTTCAGCAGGCAACAACCAGATATGTGCCAAGTCGCCACCCGTACCATCGCATGTGGGTCTCACCACACCCCCGCCGGCACGCGCACGGTAGCCGGTTGCTCATCGCAACCCGCTGCCGTTGGTGTGGTGCCACTGTTGTAAATCACACAGAGTCATCCGTCGCGTCTCAACCACAATCCTCAACCCTGGCCGAGTCTTCTACAAATGCTCGAATCATGGGGTAATAATATGTTTTAAGTGTTGTTCTGCTGCTTTCAGTTGCTGATATTTTTAATAGTTTGGTTGATGATCTTCCAATTTGATTCGTGCAGAAAAGGGAAGATTCGTGTGATTTGTATTTCTAGGAAGTTGCTGATGTGGGGGAGTGCAACTACGCTGATTATTTGGTTAGCCGAGGAATCCCAATACCAGCAGGTTGGGGTGTTGGACAAGTAATTGAAGGAACGACAGAAGAGGAAGATGCAGAGCAGAAGGTTAAAGATGCAGTTCCTCTGATCATGGCCAAGCAACAGTTGTTGAACGGCCTTGACGGCAATGAGGAGATGAAAGAGCTTGTGAAGATAATGGGCAAAATCGATGTGCTATGTAGGATGATTGTATCTTTATTTGCAGTGTATGTAGCACTCATAATGTATTCAATGGCTATGAAATGAGCACTTTGCTGAAACTAGTAATGAATGAAACCTGTGTAGCAGGCTGGGCGTAGTGTTGTGAACATCTAATGATTTCTATTAACGGAAATCAGGGGGTATCCCCTTTTTCTCATAAATAAATAAATAGTACAGGCCCTTTTGGTAATAAATAAATAAATTAGCAGAGGCCCTGTCGAGTCAGCTTTGTGCTCATTCGAAGACGTCGAGCAAATTGTAGTCCAACAGCAAACTATGTCATCAAATTTAAGTTTCACAGCCAAATATGAGTACAACTAAACAACAATGTCATCATGTTTTAGTCGTCATACAATCACCAAACACAAATCAGCATACATAACAAGTGATGTTCTCACAGGAAAATACTAAACAACATGTTCATCAGGTTTCAGTTGTCATAGCAAACACAATTTCACATAGTAGATAAAAAACGTCTTCTGACAGGCAAATACGACAAAAGCAATGTAATCATCATTCACAGCAGCAGTGTCAACATCTTCGTCATGTGTATCAGTCTGAATCGTAATTCCCCATGGTGTCATCTTCTTCTTTGTCCTCAACGTCCTCGAATGTTGGCTTCTTCTTGATCAACTCTTATATGTCCACAACATGACAGGCAATCTTTTCACTGGCATCATTGACATGATGGTTCTTAAAGATATTAGGAACACCTGTGTTATCTTGTACATCAGGAGCAGTGTAAGCATCATCTTGTTGTGCAACTTCATTAAAGGAATTCCTCTACTCAAACCTTTGCAATACTCTCCAGTCATTGCTATGTGCAAATGTGTCTTCCAAGAAAAATATTCGTGTTGCTTGATTTGCCAAAATAAAAGGCTCGTTGGTCTGGTATGCCGCCTTGATATTAATGGATTTGAAATAATCATCAGCTTTGGATTTTGCGATCCTGGAAAACAGGTTATACCAATGACAGCACAACAGAACCACACACCAATGATCCTCGAAACTGGAGCTATACTACAACTGAACAATGTCTGTTATGTTAGCATACATTTCAGTTGTCTCTTTGTCATACGTATCCATGCTCATGACGGCACTGTTTTGTGTCTTCCTGCCTTCATCTCGTGCAAGGGTGTTGTAGCGCACATCTCCAACAACGCAGCATTCATAATGTCTTACCCGAGTATCAGGACCCATTGCTAGTGAGTAAAGGGCATCATCCACTGCCTGCCCATCCTCCCGCATCTTCTTAACCTATGGTTAGAAAATGGACAAGCTGATCATCTTATGTACTCAATATATTAATAAAATTGACAGTGCAATTCAAAAGCTTACATGGCTCTTGAACCATTTCGCAAATCCTGCCATCTCTTGGATTTTGTCAATATTTCTTGGATTTTGCGGCAGTAAATCCTTTTTGTAGATGCTGCACAACATAGTGATCGCATCAAACATCTAAATATATAAGAATGTGCTGCAAGTTTAGTAGATTACGATGTATAAGCTACAGTACTTAGCACTTACTTGATATAAGGTAGTATCTCAGGACAGTTATTCAACACATACCAAACCATTTTGTCCAAATCTTTAGGTTTGTCCTCTTGTCGACTCTTCCCTGTAACTCGAACAGAATAATCGAAAACATTGAGCCCGGGATTGTCTTCACCCACCTCTTTGCTAAGCTGATCAGCTGTTTCAATGTATTTTGAGCAGAATGTCAACGCTTCTGTAGCAATGGAACCCTCGGGTCTAGCTCTGTTCCTAACACAGCCCTTGAAAGTGCCTAGCCGCCTTTCAGTAGGGTACATCTAGCCATACTGTATTAGACCTCTAAGTAGTGCCTCATCGGGTAGATGAACAACCAAATGCACCATCACATCAAAGAAGGCCGGAGGATATATCTTCTCAAGGTCGCATAGGATAGTTGGTATCTTGTCTCTAAGACGCTCCAAAGCATCTATCCTGATATTTCTACTACGGAGTTCCCTGAAGAATTGTCCCAACTCTGCAACTACTCTGTATAAGTAAGGGCGGCCCAATCCTCTAAGGAACATAGGTAAAACCCTTTGAAGTAGGACGTGGCAGTCATGAGTTTTCAACCCTTGTACCTTGTTTCCATCTGCACTGACTCTCCTTTCAGGATTGGAAGCAAAACCATGTGGGAATCTCACACCTGACAGGACCTCGCAGAATTCTTTTCTATTTACCTTGTCCAAGACGTACACAGCTGGTGCCATATCCCATGGTTTACCTTCATCTTGCACCTGCAAATCCTGTCTGATACCCAGGTGTGTCAAATCAATCCTAGATTTTAAGGTATCTTTCGTCTTGCCTTCAATATTAAGAAGTGTGCCGATAATGCTGTCACATATATTTTTCTCGATGTGCATCACATCAAGATTATGTCGCGGATCCAAATCTTTCCAATACTCCAAGTCCCACAAAGTGGACCTGCGGGTAAACAATAATCTCTCTTCTGCCCTGCCATGCTTCCTTTTCCCGCTACCATTACTAGGATGGTTTCCTGGTGTAATATGTCTGACCTTCTCAATTCCACTTGCAACTCATCGGCGGTGAGCCTCTTTGGCGCATCACGGTTTTCATGCTTTGCATTGAACACATGTCTTCGATATTTTCTAGGATGCGGCTTGTCCTTGGCAAGGAAACGACGGTGTCCAATGTAATAGATCTGGCTAAGTACAGCGGATTCCTGTCACAGCGAACACATGCATTGTAACCATGTGTCGTTCGCCCTGACATAGTGCCCAAAGCCGTATAATCATGGATGCACCAAATTATAACAACACGCAGAAAGAAATCAGCTGGTGGGCTGCTATATAGGTCTCGAGTGAGAACACCCCTCCATAGCTATTGAAGTTCCTCCACAAGAGGCTCCATGAACAAATCAAAATCCTTTCCAGGACTTTTTGGACCTGGGATGAGCAAGGCCATCATGTAGTTTGATTCTTTGGTGCAGACATTTGAAGGCATGTTGTAAGGGCTAACAAGCACTGGCCACATGCTATATGTGGCGCTCTGGTGGCCAAATGGGTTAAATCCATCTGAAGCTAAACCAAGTCTAATGTTTCTCGGGTCAGCAGCAAACTTTTTGTGTTTCTGATTGAAGCTTTTCCACTCACTACCATGTGATGGATGGCTCATTACATTCTGATCTCTGTACTCCTTGTTCCTAGAATGCCACAGTACATCCTCTCTTGTTTCAGCATCATGAAACAACGTCTGCAATCTTGGTGTAATTGGAAAATGTCTCGGAACATTATGAGGACTCCTCTTCACAACATCACCATCTTTCCATCTTGATGATTTGCATTTCGGGCATTCACTTAAGTTGGCATAATTCTTCCGAAACAAAACACAATTATTCTTACAAACATGGATCATATCATATCCAATTCCAACTACACGAAGGAAATTCTTCATTTTACAGTAGGTGTGTGGCAGCTCAGACGCATCTGGGAAAGCTTTGCGGAAAGCAGCCAACATCGCATCGAATGATTTGTTGGCATCCGCTCAGATGTCTTCACCTGAAGAAAGGTGACCATAGCTGAGAATACTGACAACTTATTTCCTGGGGTGACAACCACGTTGCATTGTTCCAACATGCGGGCCCACTGTTTTTCTTCTGTAGGTGAAAGTTCACGGAATGCACGAGCATTTCGTAGCATTGTTTCAGTGTTGGTCAAACTCACTGGCTCCGCCACCACCACCTCCTCCTCCTCTTCCACCTGAGCATCAGGCATATCAAGATGGTGATCTGCTGCTTCCGCGTAGTCAATAACATTGACGTTCACAGCTTCACCATGATGAACCCACCTAGTATATGTGACCGACATCCCATACAAGTGTAGATGATTTTGCACAGTAGACTGGGGTCTTGTAACTGAATTCATACAACTGCTACACGGGCAGAGCACATCTGATTTCAGACCACCGTACTCTGCTCTGATAAAGTTCATGAAGTTTTCAACCCCCTCGACATATGCAGCGGAGAATTTCAAGTAGAAGTTATCCAAGTCATGTCCATCTGTTAGACATACAAATTAGTTCTACTAGATATTACAGGAAAAACATATGTGCTTTTTTATGAAGTCCAGAAAAAAATACCTAGGTCGATGTCTAAAGCTATGGCAAGATATTTGGATGAGCAGATCTATGTAACAAAATATATGTAAGGAGAATTCAGCAAACAGATTTGAGTGCTAAATTATGGCAGGCTATTTCAGCAGTCAATGAGGCCGAGCACACAGCCATCGAAGTATCGAAGGCCATCGCAGCAACAAAGATCGAGTATAAAACGGTGTAGAGCTATTTCACCTAACAGATTGGCTACTAGACCATGGCAATCTACGTCACAATAAATATATGGCAGGATATTTTAGCAACTAATCGGCCTTGGCATGCCATTTCAGCTAAGCAGATTGAGTGCAGAACAGGGCAAGGAAGCTTCTTAAGCAGAGCATATTGACTGTAAACTACTTCGACAAACAGTGAGATTAACAGCATCTATCGGCTAACATTCAGCGCTACACCGACATGCACGGGGCCTCAGTCTAGAATGCACGTACCGTGGGAGAAGCTGACCGTCGTGCGTCTCCACACGAATGTTGCCAGCAGTGGCGGCGTTGACCGCCGTGCGCCTCCACAAGAACGTCGCCAGCGGTGGCGGCGTGGCTAGAGGACGGCAGTCTACGAGAGCATACTGTAGGAGCGAGAGGATCGCCGTGCGTCCCCTCGATGAACCACGGCGCCGACGCATCGGTGCAGCGGGGAGGGCGGCTTTGGCGGAGCGAATGGAGTGGAGGGGACGGGGGGGTTGGGGAATATTATTGGCTAGTTGGCCGAAGGGCGGTTGAATCTAGGATTTGGGGGGAATTTTTGGGTGGGGGAGGATTTTCGCGCGGTGGGCGGGTGGAGTTTGGTGCATGGTCGGTTTCTCCAAGTGCAGTCCCACGTGTTAGTGAAGAGGCAAGCCGAAGCGCGTTCTGTTTGCGTGAGCCATGTGCAGGACCGAACGTGTGTGGGGTGCAATGCGGCCGTGACAGGGGTGCTGTGAGTGTACCGCCTTTTTTTCCTTTTAAACTAGGTGCTTCGCCCCCTAAAAAAACTTGTTGCTTCGCGCGATCCATCGATACTACTATTAGTAATCTGGTAATCCCGACTAAAACGGCGCGGCCGAGTCTTTTCCCGCGCGATATGCTGGGAGGTTGGCTTAGTTGGGTTTTTTAGGACGAGTAATGCTACACCTATGTAATCCCAGTTATGTAATTAACATAATGTGAAATGTGTGAGCTGTTGATTGTAGATTGGGGGGAGGGAGGGGCCCACCACCATGAATCAGGGGAGGAGAGAGAGAGAGGCAATTTACGTTATCCCTTTTGTAGGTTCCCATAGATGTAGAAAGATGTGAAATGCGTGAATGTGTACTGGACATACTATTGGAGTGCCTAAGATAAATTGTGTATATATAGACCCTATGTGCTAATTTTACTTCACATGTTAGCTTTGTCTCAGTTCAATAAAAAGCAGAGTTCGTGATGATGGTGTGCCTGTCATCCTGCAATATACGTTGTCCGATCTATATCTAACGGATAGGAAGGAAACTATGACAATTTACCCGCACTCCTCTCCACATTTGCAGATAAGGCCTTCCCTCGTTCATCCTTTTCTCCCACAAGATCTTGATCTTCCGTGCAATGCATGGGCATCTTGCTAGTACTCCTACAATATACTATATTATTGTGAAAGTTCATATACACCGGCCGAGATTAATGCAAACACGGCAGATTTTCATTACGTTTTGAACTTTTATAGGACAGAAAAATAAAAGAAACCCGACCCTAAACCTATTCTACGATGGCGACCGACGTCCTCCATCTGTGATCTCTATGTACGGGGGCGGGGTTCAAGACCCGTGAAGTGAAGGTGCAGTCTCCGGCGAGGAAGAGTAGAACACGAGATACGGACCGGCCAGTTGGCACACCATGCATGCCCTACCGCCTCCCATGCCCTACTCATCCTCGGAGGAGTCCCTGACCTCGGCGGTGCCGGACGTTGGACGGCGACAAGTAGGACGCGTGGCTGACGGTGCTCCCATCATCAGCCGCCAGCGTGGCCACCGCTTGTGCGGTCACGTCCACGTCCGGCTATGCCGCTATTGTGTCGCGAGAGGCGACTTGAGCGAGGGCGGCGACCTCGAGCTTCATCCTCGAAGACAAGCTCTCCCGTAGAGCATTCGCGCTTGCGGTCATGGCGGATGTGGTGCCAGGTAGGAGGACGATGTGCTATGGTGTGGAGGTTAGCTGGGTGTTTCCACTTTAAGTAGCGCATTCCGGTGAGGCCAGGCGTCCTGGTGCGTCATTAAGTCGCTGGAGTTGGTTCCTCGGGCACCGAGCCTCTTAATGATGGCATACGTACAGACGGCATGAATGCGGGCATCTGGCGCCGTCTGGGAACACACCGCACGAAGGCGCGAGGGACGAGGGTTTTTGGTGTGCCAGGGTAGTCAGCTGCAGTCATGGCAATGTTGGAGATGCCCTTTGCTCACATGCGATCCCCGCATGTCATTGAAAAAGCAAGATGACCCGGCATGATCTCGGGTCCTGAGGATGCAGTTGGCCATGCTACACCACTCCGCGGACGCGTCCCGGTGCCACGTGCATCCTCGACGAGCCGGGTGTTGGGGTGTGTTTGGATTATGTCCAAAGTGCACCTTACCAAAATTTTGGTCATGACCCAAAGATTGGTCTTTGTTTGGATGGTTGCCATTTTTTGGCATGCCAATGAACTCTAGCCAACTCTAGTCCATTTTTCTTGCCAATGTCGGCTAAATCATGGGCAACCAAAACCTCAACCAAAAATTTGGCTACCCAATGCTTTGATGGGGCAACCTTGGGCACAAATCAAACATACTGTTGATCGTGCCACCGCACTAACGCCACCCTCGGCACACTAAAACCAACCGTGTCTAGTGACCATGAGTGTGTCGCTCACCACGGTCGCCGTGTCCAGAGGCGGTGCTGGAGCTGCGCCACATTGTTGGCCCCCACGACCCACATGAATGGTTGCCGGTGGCGAGGAGGTCGTGGGCCAGCTCCTCCATTGGACTAGTCTGCGCTACGTCGTCCCTTCAGGTGTGCCCCACATGTCGGTTTCCCTGTTTTCCCAACCATATTCGAGCGTCAGTGCTCCGCGTTGCGCATTAGGCCTTTCACTATGTAGGCCAAGTGAGACAACTTATTTTTTATTTGAGCCGTTCAAGTATAATCATGTGGCGTTTTCTTATTTCTCATTCCACTCCAACCCTCTTCTCCATCGATCATGTCGCCCTCCGGTCGAGTCCATCCTCCCGGATGCCTCATTTGAACATTTCGCCGAGTATCATTCGCATGTGGGCCTAGACCATGCTTGTATTTCCAATGTTTTGTAATTTGTCCGACATGCATACAAACAAATGGTTCGTTTAAAGTTTCACTTTGCCTCCACTACGTGTCGCTTTGCGTCTTAGTTTTGACATCCCATTCGGTCCATGCCTCGACACATGTTGATGAGATCGATTGATGTTCAGAGATCAATTGCATGTCATGCAAGGAGATAAAGGTTTGGTCTGTTTCTATGATAGAAATGACCGGCGGGGGGGGTCTGTGGGGATCAGAGGGAGTATATTGTACGTTCATAAGTGAAACAAACGTATTGTACCCACCCTAGTCCTCTTTCAATCGATCTCCTGACCTCGAGATGAAGTCGAGAGAGAACAAGTGGGGGCATGTGTGATACCTAAGGCGGATTCAAAATTTTGAACCGGTGATCATAGCATCCGCAAATCATATATAAAGGGTATTCAATGTTCGTTTCGTTTTTGAACGTACAATATACTCCCTCATATCCTTTCTAGTTTACATATAAGTTTTATGTGTAGTCAAAGTATCTCTACTTTGATCAAAAAAGTATCAACATTCAACAACTCCCAATCAATATCGTTAGATTCGTAAGTACTCCTAGATTTGTACTCGAGATGGTTTCCAATTTGTTTTCAACCACGTGAATGTGCTTGTTCTTGCACATGCTCTTCCTACTAAGATTTCGCCATGTATAGCCAGTCCAACAGTAACTTTTTTTAAGCTCCCTGTCCAATAGTACTAGTGGAGTACTGACAACATCTGTACTAGAGTATGCAGTGCTCATAGTAGTACTCCCTCCTTCCATTTATATAGGGCCTATGTGGAGGAGAGAGATGTGAAAAAGTAAGGGGAGTATGCTTTGTGTAAGTTGCATCTCATATATTATTACTCCAACATTTGGTCAAAGTTAGCCTCGAAAAACGCATTAGGCCATGTATAGTAAATGGAAGGAGGGAGTAGTAGTGGAAGTGGATCCTCTGACGTAGGTATCCCTACCTTACCCTCCCTTTCGGTCACTTACTGGCGGACTCCATGCTTGCTAGGCCCCGCATGTCAGTTACTCAATGGGTTCGGCCACGTCAGGGTATCCTCATCCATAGTATACTCCCTCTATTTTTATTTACTCTGCATAAAATGGAGGGAGTGGTAGTATAAATGACACAGGCGGGGGAGGGGGAGGGACGTCGGTTTGCTCTCAACTGCGGCCCCACAGGCGAGCGAAAATGCAAGACGAAGCGTGTTCCATTCAGTGAGTGACGTGGAGGGTCCAGCTTGCCGGGCTGTAACGCGCACACGATAAGAGTGATGTACAATCAAAACCGATTGACCGGTCATCACCAGAATCACTATTCACACCAGAACCTTCGCTGCTCGGCCTACGCCAGCCACTGCCCTAAAACCACACGTAATCTCCAGTCCCTTCCCCCACCTTTCGATCCCATAGCCCGCATCAAGCGTCCCCTAGTTCACCGGAAAGCCATGGTGCGCCGCAAGATCACGTACTACAAGATGCTGACGCCGGAGCGCCGCGCAGAAATCGCGGCGGCGGTCCGCGCCACAGACCTCCGTTCCCAAGCTCGCTTTGCGGCAGGCCAATCCCTGAGTTCTCTGGAGCCAAGCCACGAGGAGGAGGAAGCCAATCCAATGTTCATGGCGGAGATCGCAGCACAGAAGGCCCTCGATGGGTATGAGACGATGGACATCGACTTCATGCCGGCGTCCGAGTCCCCCATGGTGCAGGCGGACCAGCGGTTCAACCTGGCGATACTGAAGGAGGACCGGGAGGCAAAGGCTCAACTTGATGCAGAGCGCGCGCATGCCGCTGCCATCGAGGCTCTCCTGCAGGCGGAACTGGATGTCGTGAATGTGAACCGGGCGGCGGAGGCTCAACTTGAGGGGGAGCGCACGGATGCCGCTGCCATCGAGGCCCTCCTACAGGAGGAACCGGACGTCCTGGACTTGAACCGGGAGGCAGAGGCTCAACTTGACGCGGAGCGCGCAGATGCCGCTGTCATCGAGGCCCTCCAGCAAGCGGAACCAGACGTCCTGGACTTGAACCGGGCGGCAAAGGCTCGACTCGACGCGGAGCGCGCGGATGCTGCTGCCATCGAGGCCCTCCTGCAGGTGGAACCAGACGTCCTCGACTTGAACCGGGCGGTGCTCTCGTCCGTGCAGAGCGCCTGCACGCTCCGCGTGAACGAGTAGCTGGAGGCCGAGGACAACCACGGTGCGGAGACACACGTTGGCAGCTACGGCTGGTTCACGCCGGCAACCAAAGACGACGAGGTCGTCTCGTTCCGCGAGCAGTGATAGTTTTTCTTTATGTTGTTGTTTTTATGGATCTTTTACTGTGTAAAAACATATATTGTTATGCAAGTCGCCTGACTTGGGTCAGTCTACCATTTCAGCCAGTTGGATGAACTTCCTCACCTCTTCTTCTTCCCCAGCAGACCACCACACGGGCCGTACGGATACTCCCCAACATGCGGTTGGATAAACATACTCTATGAACGAAAATTATGTGTCAGCGGTAGGATGGCTGATTTTGGTTTGTTCACATGCGACAGCACGTGTCAGTGAGGGTGCGTTCCCTTGGTTGGGTTTGCGGCGTGTAGGAGCGACTGTGTGAGAGTGCGCTGCGACCGGCGTGCAGGTGCGACCGCGGCGTGCAGGAGCGACCGTGTGAGGGTGCGGTGCGACCGCGACAGCTATGCGCAAGTGTACCTCCTTTTCATTTTGAAAACTTTAGGCAAGCTTGGCAAAAATTTGTGGCGAAGTATGGCAATGCAAGGCCTAGACCCAAACAGGATAAGTACGTACTAGGAGTACTAGTGTTAAAAAAGAAAGGCGGAGTTTTCCTTCACGGGATTAATTGATACAAATCCTTGTTTCACGTGTCAATTAATGCGTATTTTTTCTGCAAAGACCAAAGAGCTAACCATCTCACTCATCATCGCTTGATTAATGCAGCGCCATGCAAACCAACCTTCTCACTTCCGCATGCATGCAGGGGATATTAATGTCCTTGTTTGCTAGTATAATCCCTCCGTTCTTTTTTAGTTTGCATATAACTCGGTGCACGCATACCAAGAAGACCACCCCGTGCATTATTTTGGACAATTTTACCCCTGCATGTAAGGGCCTAGAGAAATGTATGGCTCTTAATACGCATGGAGTCATTGGCTCCTTTTCCTTGATTCCTGCTTGAGTCTTCTCGGATTCTCCGCAAGCGCGCTTCCCCTGCCTCTTATATGCATGCTGCATGCATGCGTTTGGTCTATCATCACTCCCGGGCTACATGCACAGCTATAAAGCAAGGGTAAAAAAATAACGCATCAAGTTTGCCTGGATTAGTGTTAGTGGACTTTTGCAAATTGTAATTTTGATATACTGGCCTTGTGTACAAAAAAATGGAGGTAGTAACTATTATATTTGACCTCCTTCCCCATTGCGGTGACGTCGACGATATCTCGAACATTGTGGTTTGGCGAAGTGCGTTCGACGGAGAACACCATTGAGGGAGACCACGGTAAGTCATTCGCAAGTGCCGCCTGCAAGCCGAGACAACCGCCTTATTTGCATCCAGGAAGTCCGTTGAACCAAAGGACGCGTAAATGTACTAGTACTACTAGTACACAATAGCGTCGTCCGTCCAGCTTAGTGCGGTGAGATGGTTTCTCGAAGAAGACGATGGAGAAGCGGAGTCAGTGAAGAGTGAAATGATGGTTGCTTCGTCCGTGCTTTGTGATTTGATGCCTCACTGCTTTGTGATTTGTGGTAGAAGGGACCGGGGAGTAGACTCCGTGCTCTATAATGTACATGCGTCCAAGCACGGGAGAAAGAGGAGAGATGTTGCATTTTTCTATTCATTCAATCAATCAATCAGGGAGCTTCGGTTCCATCCTTTTGGCTTTGGCAACACCGTCCACAATGGTTCCCACGATGCCAAAAGCTATTTTTCACATTTGGCTACACATTGTGGATGCCCTTAACTGTACCACTTGGTTTTGCTCCTGTGTGCTATCTATACAAATCTCAATTATATTGATCTAAAAAATTATAGAATCAAGATTAGTAAAAAGGAGGTGATTTGCCGCGCGGATGGCGGGGGAGGTTACTTATTTTTAGAGGATGTTATCATGGCGGTTTGCTAACATGCGGTCCCATGTGTCAGTGCTTTACCAAGCCGATCTGCGTCCCACATGAGGCAGAACAATGGCAGAAGCAACACGTGCTTAACTTGAAGAAGATGAGGGAGAAGCGGATTCAGCAACGAGTCAAATGATGGTTGCTTCATCCCTCCAACTTATTTTTTAGCATTATTACTTCGTCCCTCCAACTTAACTCCGAGAAAGGTGCAGCTTTGTGATTTGACGCCTCATTGCTCATTACTACGCCGGTGCCATGACTGGGTGCTTCACCCCGACTGCTCTGCACTGTATTCCGGTATGGCACGTGGACCCGGTAGCTTGATGTCCCACATGTCGGCGAAAGGTACTAGAAGATTTATGAAAGCGAGCGCTCCACTCTTACGATAGAGGAGTACACGACACGACGGCCCAGTGAACTGTCACTTGTACTGTATAGTACTATAGTTTTGCTGTTTTGCACGATCCATCGATACAAACCCAGTTAAACAGGAAAGGGCGGGATTTTTCCCGCGCGGTATATGATACTAGCCATACGTTTCAAAGGCAATTTTAATGTATGCAAACTGAATAATTAAGTAACAATATGATATCTAGTAGAACTAAAAACACATATGATTTATTGTGTTAGAGTGTAGTAGTAGTGCTGTCTTGCATACTTGTTAGATGTAACATGCGAGAACGTGTAGAGATGTAGTTTTGGAGGGCCTATAGAGAGAAAAGCGTAATATGTTCACCAAATTTCAGAATAAGCTGATTACGATCACTATATACGTTTTGCGGTGATTATACGGTCACTTGCTCACGGTTCAGCATCGGATTGCACTCTGTTGACCGGCCAAATAGTCTGCGTGGCACCATGTTGACTAGTTAAATTGACCATGTTCCTTGTGGGTCCCACCTGTCAATTTGCATAAGGAAAAGGTCAGATAAACACAAATTTACATAGGCGCGACAAGACTCCAACCCGTGCGCGGGAATCACCAGGTTGTGTATGTGTCTGTCAGGGCCTGATGTGTGCGCATGCACGTGTAGGTTGAGCAGTTGAGCGTGAGAGTGTGTGTTGGTCGTGTGGTGTACTGGTGTGTGCATGCATGCGTGTGTGCGTGCGTGTGAGTGTTGCGTGCGTGCGTGGTTGCGTGTGTACGTGTGAGTGTTGCGTTCGTGCGTGGGTGCATGTGTTCGTGTGAGTGTTGCGTGCATGCAGTTTGTGTGCATGCGTGCGTGTGTGTATAATCACCACACCAGCTCCTGTGTGTTAAAACAGACGTCTCAACATACCAATACAAGGCCACCTTGTTCGTTGTGCCCACAGTCATGACTTCGAACCACCGTCCAATATTTTTTTTGTCGTTTGTTTTCATTCTTACTAGCAAGATCCCCATGCATTGCACGTAACATCAAGATGCATTTGTATGACTAGTTTATCTTGTGAGAGAAAAGGATGAACGAGGGAAGGCCTTATTTGCAAATGTGGAGAGGTGTGTGGGTACCTTTTTGCAAAATTTCCATAGTTTCTTTCCTATCCGTCATATATAAATCGGACAGTCTATATTGCAGGATGGCAAGCACACCATCATCACCAACTCTGTTTTTTATAAAAGTGTATTTTATAAGAGTGTAGATGTAGAGTAGATACAAGTCGACAGGTGGGCCCGATGGTAGTGAGATAATGTGATGCAACACTAAAGGTGCCACGTGGAGCGTTTAACTGGTCAACTAGTCGTGTCTAGAGCAAATACAGAGTTATACGGTGAGCCCGTGACCGTATAATAACCACAAAACATAAATGGTGACCGTAATGAGTGGATTCTGAAGTCCAATGTACGTATAGTGCTTTCGCTTCAAATACAATGATCGTCACTATATATATCGCGAGAGAAAGATGAAACATGCGTGAATGTGCTGGGGGGCTTACTTTTAGAGGACATGGAGATAATTTGTGTGCATACATGAAAGGGGTGTAGAGGGGGGTATGCGATGGAGAGAGAGATGCTCTTCGTTTCTCTTTATTATGACTAACTTTATATATAGTATAAAAATATTCAAATTCATAGTGCGGAATAAATATCATTGTGGGCACCATGCAATGCAAATTAGCGTTCATACTCCTCCATATAACTTTGTAATGTTGTATATATGTAGAAATTCTAAAATATTTTTTTGGCCACACTTTACTCAAAAGGAATGTTGTATGCGAAGTAAATGTGAAGAGAGGGATTTTTAGATCAATGGGGTACGTGATGTAACATGTGTGAATGTGTAGTTGATGCATTTGGCAGGGCCTAGAGAGGTATGTGTGTGTATTACGTATTCGAGAGAGGCATGGATAGAGGGGCCGGCGGGGGGGCGTGGGAGAGATAGCATGAGAAATAAGAGTGGTCTAGAGAGAGAGACGAATATGACGTCACAGCGAGACATTCCCTTGAGTGTGTATGCAAGGGGGAGTGGATAGAGGCACCAGGAGAATTTTGTGTGTGTGCTATCTGTGTTGGTATGTGTGGGTGTGAGAAGATAACGAGACGTGGGGGAAGAGGGTGTGTCACCGCGTGAGGTCCAGTGGGTCGAGGTGAGGCCCTTCGTTCGGTTCCGTCCTGCGCCACATTGGTCGGCCCGTGGCGCATTTAGGGAGACCCATGGATGACTAGTCGTACAAGACAAAGATAGCATAATTGTGAAGGACTCTATGTCCATTGACAAAGCAGGCTAGGATTTGTAACCCTAGGTTCTCGGACTAAGGTAACCCCTTTATCTCTGATATTACAATTCGTCCAACCTAACTTTAAGGGCATCCTACAGAATGCTCTGCTAGAATCATACTCGTCGATTAGGAAGAGAGGTGTGAGACAATGCTTGAGAGACGGGCCTAAAGATAATGTGCGTACAGGAGACACGTAGGCAGGTCTATGTATATAGAAAGGGTCGATGGGGATTGTGTGTGTGTATGCTTGCGAGAGGAAGAGTGCTTGTTATAAAGGTTAGTGAAAACAATCGTAAATGGTTACGAGAGGGAGGGAGGGTTATATCGAGAGCATGTGTGCAAGAAAGACACCTCGGGAGAGAGTGTGTGAGCATGTGTGAGAGACCATCGATGGAGAGTGAAACTACACGTACAAGACTGTTGTACACATTGATTATAAAGATATAAATTGTATCCAAATATTAGGATGGGATCATGATATTTGCAGTTCGCGTAAGGAACGGTCATTGATCCATCAGACATCTAGATTCTGTCGAATTTGAGCATGTCTATGTTATTATTCGACACAATTGATCCACATAGTTAGTATTTTGAACTCCAGACAATGCATCGCTTTAGCAATCGAATATAAACGTGAGTATAGTTCATGTTGTGTGGGTAAAGCACATTATACATACGAAAGTTAAACAATGAACATTATAAATAGCTACCTATGAACTAGCATACGTTTGAATTCAACTTAAGGTGCTTTAAAAAAATCGAATTCAACATGAAGTCCTTTCAATTATTTGAATTTGATATCACGGCATTTGTAAATCATACCTAAATTATGGGGGCACCAATCTTTGCTCTGATTTTGTACATAATAGCATATGTAGTCGTGTACAAAATAGATTCAAATTTAGCTACTCCATTCCAAAGTAATTGTAGTTATAGGATTTTCAAGTGTCAAAATTTTCAAAAAGAAGCTGATAATTTAATGAGGTTTTCAAACATACAAGGTCAAATTTAACGTTGTCTATTTAGGTCAGTCCTCAAAGTTCAAGAGTACTCTAAATGTGAATGCTTGTGTTTCAAAATTTCGAACAAAGCGCCAAAAGAGCCTCTACTCGCCCGAAACCGCGTGAGACCAATGTTTGGTAGTACAAGGAAATTACTTTTCTAATAACTCTGACCCGTGAAACCTACCGACCCAACGTCCAATGGTCTAAACCGGGGTAGGTTTGTAGCTTCATCCAGACGCCACACAACTGCCTCCGAAAAACATTCATACACAATGGCCGCCTAAGCACACATGTGCGCGGCCGAAATCGCTCATGCCCACTATGTGGGACACCTGGGATTACCATCCTACCCCCAACCCGCAGCAGGTCCAAAATTTAAGAGGGGGGCAAAGTTTGTACTTTCCCCAAATTTAAAACAAGCGAGGCCCATCTTCTGTTCAAAAAATCCAAAAACAAGCGCGTCCCAGATGAAAACATGGTTCTCCTCCCTCCCCCCCCCCCGCCCAACCAGTCCGAGTCCCCATTCGTACTCTGTGGGCGCAAAAACTACCTCTCCACGAGCCGCGAAACCCCGGTGTCCTCCGTCCACCACCCCATCCCACCCATCAACCGCCGCCCTCCTCCATCAGGCCGGAGCCGATACCCCGATGTCGTCGTCCACCGCAACCTCAACCGCAACGCCCTCCACGGCTAGTAGTTGAAGCCGAGGCCGAGCCATCCATACCCGAGCCAGTTCAACCACGCCGTCCTATGCCTTACCACTGTCGCTCCAACTTCGCCACCCTACACCGCACCGGAGTTGTTCCTGCTACGCCGTCCTTCGCCGCCTCGGGTCTGCTTCCCCTCCGCTGATATACGGTCACGGCAACACAGTCAACAATTTGGCCATGGGTTTGTCCAAGGATCGACGGTTCTCCAAAACATCGGTTCCCCCAGGAGAAAAAAGAAGATCGCCGCGACATATGGAGGAGACCACACTGGCAACCGATAAGGGTACTCCTCTTCCCTTATTCATGCAAATCTTATGTGTCTGCTTGCACGGTATTCATCCCACAGAAGACACTAGTTAACCACTTCTTCTTGATACTAGATGTTCCTAGTAACTCATGATGCACAAGGTTTCTCCTCATATACTATTTCACCTTAGCTAGAGGTCTGTCGCCCCCCCCCCCTGAATTTCAATTCCTGGTCAGTTGATTCCCAAATAACGGAAGCATTCCTCGACGTAACAGGTGCTAGCCCGCCTATTACACCGGGGAAGCAGCACCTCAGTGTTTATCTTAGGGGCGTGTGGGGCCTAGAGCTACTGGCGCCCGATCTGGAGGTCGGCGGGGATTAAAGGGATGGCTTGGGGGCGCTACCAAGCACGGCAGTGGTGTGAGGTCGAGGGGAGGGCAGGGCAGCGGAGGCAGTGGTTTGGGCCTGTGGTCACTGGCGGTTCGAGAAATATCGTCAACAGTGACTGGCGGGAGGTAGACGAAGGCCATCTGCCCGTTCCTTATAGATCGGACGGTTCATTAAAAAATCGACTAACCTATTTATTTTCAGTCGACTGTTATCTTGATATGACCACATGTGGTGGTGTGCTGGAGGAGTACCTGCATTTCATGTGCTCATATATTACAAAATCATATAGAGTAGAATCTAATTTTGTTTGACATGCAATGTTGTAGAGCTATCATATGTCTCCTGTCATTTATTTTTCAGCCACCTGCTATCTGCTACTTTTACAGTGCACTAGTTCTGCACACACTTCACCCATACTCTCACTATTGTGTTTTTATGCAAGGGTATTACAGAGTTTGCCTCGAGAGAAGCAGAAAAGAAAAGAGAGAAGTTGCTCCAGCTTTCTACGCGGGTAAGCACGGCACGTTAAAGCGCTATAAAGGGTGCAGTGTCAGCAGATGGAGACGGTAAACATAGCTCTAGAGTTGATGACCTCGCTCGCAATGAACCACCATTCCAGGTGCTTGCTTTAACTTCGCGGTGTCATATGTGGTTGCATGTTCCATATGGTGTCTAGCTTGTATTCGAAAGACCGTAGTCGGTCTTTATTAAGATAAGGAAAGATATTTTTACATGAACCACCATCCCGTGAGCACCAGAAGACAAATAGCTAGTCAGGGCACTGGCCGAGCCAGTGACAAGCCCAACAAAGACATGCATCACCTAGAAGCCAACTAAAAAGCTGCGATGGTGGCGAAGCAGCCCGCCTCCCACCAGGCTCTCGGGTCCTAGATGATCATGCTCACCACTCCAGCCGGATGTCTAGCTTGTATTGCTTCCAATTTGGTTAAATTGCATCTCCTTAGCTTTATTATACCTTTGAATATGACATGCTTTTCTGTTTTTGGTACATACTAGTACATCTTTGTATTAACCATGCTCTTGCATTAAACTAATGTTCTTGTGTATCCCTCATCAATCACTTATGATGAGGCAGTTAGGCAAGTGGACTACTCATTTAAAGAATGCAGCGTCAGCCTCCCGACATGATTCTCAGGAAACAGCAAGGCTAGATGAAGATAGTGAACGTAGCTCTGTAGTTGATTACGGCATTTCCCCTACACTAGCATCACAGGTGCTTGCTCTAACTTGGCAGCGTGATATGTGGTTGCATGTTGCATGTGGTGTCTAGATTGTAATTCTTCCAATCTGGTTAAACTGCATGTGCTATTCTGCTTAGCTTATACATTATACATGCTAATGTGACATGCCTTCCTGTATTTAGTACATAGTACATCTGTCTATTAAGCATGTCCTTACATAAAACTATTGTTTTTTTGTATCCCGCATCAATCAATATGACGAGACACCTTTAGTATATGCAGTGCGATATTAGTTGCATCTTTCATATGATTTATAGCATGCGCTGCTTCTAATTTGTTGAAATTCCATTTATGATGGGACGCTTTTAACTTGGCAGAGTCATATTGGTTGCATCTTTCATGTGGTGTCTAACTTGCATTGCTTCTTAATTGTTGGAATGGTTTCTGCTTAGTTTACACAAACAGTTGTGAACATGCCATGTCGTCCTGTTTTTCATACATATTCCATCCTGGTATCATGTGTTTGCCTTACATCAAAGTAGTGATTGTCAGTATCATGCATGAATGAGTTGTGAAGAGAGAATTTTATTCCTTTTTCTTGTCGGTTTTACTTGACAATTCAAAATCAATAAAGTAGAAGGAAGTTAGCAAGGCAGCGGATAAAGGTGCTCCTTCCAAATGGAGGGCCTCTACAGTTTCGACTCCTCCATCCCCCCAAGATGATTTCCAAGACAACACATGCATAGACACTCAATGTAGCTGTGTTTATGATGAGCACGTCTCCCCTAGTGCACCATCACCGGTGCTCCCTCTAACTTGGCACTGTTATATGTGGTTGCATGTTATGTGTGATGTCTAGCTTGTATTGCTTCTAATTTTGTTGAATTCCATCTGCTTACTTTACACATTATACTTGAATAAGACACGTGTTCCTGTTTCTAGAACATACAATATCTGTCTATCACACCATGTTCTTACATCAAATTACTATAGTTGTGTAACCTGCAACAATCACTTATCATAAGACACGTTTGACTTCGGAGTGTGATATAGGTTACATATCGCATTCTTTTCTAGCTTGTACTACTAATTTGTTGAAATGGCACTTATGAAGAGACAATTTTAACTTGCTAGAGTGATATTCGTTGCATCTTTCATATGGTGTCTAGCTTTCATTGCTTCTAATTTGTTGAAATGCCTTCTCCTTAGTTTACACATCATAAGCTGTGAAAATGCAATCGCACTAATGACGAGTGACCTCTAACTTGGTAGTGTGATGTTGTTTGCATCTTGCATATGATTTATTTCTTGTACTTCTTCACATTTGTTTAAATGCCATTTATGATTAGACACTGTTAACTTGGCAGAGCAATATTTGTAGCATCTTTCATATGGTGTCTACCTTCCATTGCATTGCTTCTAATTTAGTGAAATGTCTTCTGCTTAGTTTACACATCATAGTTCTGGTTATCTCTTCCGTCCTGTTTTTCGTACATATTACATCCTCCTATCATGTGGTTGTCTAACATCAAAGTTCAGTTCGTTTGTATCACGCATCAATTTGTTCTGAAGAACTAAATTGTTATTCATTTTTCTTGTCGGCTTGACTTAACATGGCACAGAGAAAGAGGAAGAAATACATAATGGCAGGGAACGGGAACCGGAAGAATCCTGCAGATTCTGCTGGTACTGATGGTGCAATAGAAGGTCAAAGTCTAGCAGAAAATTCTACAAACAGGGTATTCCATGCTACACGAGCTGCAGAAAAGGCCAAACAGAAACAAATAGCCGCCACCAAACAAGCAGAGACAACCCTAGTTCTTGCAACACCTTCCACAATACTACCAGTTGCACGAGTTACTCATGCGTCAATTGAGCTAGCAGCACGTTCCCAAGCTCCCTTGCCACCTAACACTACTTCCCAAGCACTCTTGACACAAGACGAGTTGGCCAGATCAGATGAACCTTGTGAGATTCAACAGCAAGAAGGTAGTTGCTGGAGTCAAGTTACAGTTGCATGCTTCTTTATATGTAGTCTCACAGTTTGATGTACACTAACACTTCCTATGTTCGTTGTTGGACTAGCACCTAGGCGCAAGAGGAAACAAACATCAGGGATAATGCTCGATAGGTTAACTAAATCTAGAGGAGGAAGAATGGAGATCCGTTTTGAGGCAGGTTTAAAAAGGCCACGTGATGCTACAGAGTCAGCCAAGTTAGTATCAGAGGCAGCGGTTGCCGTTAGGTGTCATGTACGTATCCTCCCAACATGGATTCAGTATAGGAATGACAAAGACGAAACCCAGTTGAACACCTTCCTTGACCATTTATCTGTAAGTATGGTTATGTATGGAAACTAGTAATATCGTCTTGCTCTGTCCCATACTTTCTAGGTTGCTGATAATGAGACTCCCATAATTTTCAACAAATGAGGTTCAAGTTGGATAGCCAAGATGATGCAACCAGACAAGCTTGCACCCATGTTTTCAAGTCTGCTCTGCGACAGTATCGGTATAACTTGAGGAAAACTCACTTTGAAGGCAAGGCTAACAGTGAACTTTCCCAAACATCTCCAATGGAAAATATATCGGATGAAGACTGGAGGGGCCTCGTTAAACACTGGTCCGGTCCGAAGTATTAGGTACATTATATATATATATGTGATTGGATCACATGTTGAAGTCCTATTTACGCATGTGCCACACAAATCTATCTTCTTGTAGGTGAACTGTTCAAAGAACAAGGGCAACCGTACGAAAGTGAAATTCCAACAGATGACAGGATCTCGTAGCTATATTGAACACTGCGAGGCTCTTGTAATTAGCTGCTGTTTCACTCTTTTTGATGTACCATATTATCAGATCTATATTGACTTATTCCAAATGCAGAGGAAAGCCCGCAAGGACCAAAAAGTACCTGAACCAAATGTTGTGGAAATCTTCAAGGACTGTCACACCAGCAAGAAGAAGGGCATGACTACACTAGTCAAAGCCGTTGTTGTAAGTCCTTAATCCTCATGCCTTTTAACTACTACTTACTCTGACTTGTGCCTTGAACTGCATGGTTTGCAGCCAATGTCTATTACTGTTTTCAATTTTATACACAATTGTCTTAGTGTATCATTGCACCTTACAAGGTTTAGAAGAGAGGAGTGATGTTCCTTTGATCTTGACCTGTAATCTAGTTCCGTGCTGGACTTGCCCACACAACGTTACAATTGCATGTTTGTATGTTCTCAGTTGTTTTGTGATACGAATGATGTCATACTATGCTTACCGTATTATAAACTTCGTCTCTTTATCCTTAGCCCTCAATACAATGTGAACAAATAGACAATACATTAAGGATGGTACATGGTCATATGTTTGGAACCTGGTTTTATTATGTACTTTGCAATAAAATACAACTAATATTTTACATGGGTTCACCAGAATAAGTTCTGTATGTAGACCAAAGCTATTTTGTTTGGTTTTGCTGCCTCCTTAATATCTTCTGTTCGGGTACTACTAATGTAAAATCTCAACTTTTCAGTGAGCTATGGAAAAAATGGTGGAACCGCCACCTTCTGAAGGTGGCGAGGCAACTACAACTGCAATGTCACCTCTTGCTGTAGTGGGTCAGTACCTGTCCACTAACAGTGCCAAAAGCACATTCTGCGTAATACTGGGTTGGTTGTTAAGGAAAACTTGTCCAAACTGCCTCATGATCGAGATATGCAAGCTCAAAACAATGTTGTATCTGCGCTCCAGACACAAGTCCATTCCCTAACAGAGACCCTTTATGAAAATGAGAGACATTGTTCGATGTTGTCAAGATATGCATGGTTTTGAAACCAGACTATCAGACATTTGCTATGTTGTTCAGGAGCCTAGGAGAACCGAAGTCGAAGGTTATGGTGCTCCATCAGACAATACAGCATGAAAACGTAACAGTCAGGTCAAATGAACTGAGCTTCTGAACTTCTGGTGGTGCATTTATCTGCTAGACTGTTAACTTTTATGCCAACCTTCCTTTTGTTTTATAGTTGTAATTTGTTTTGGTGCGATACAAAATTTTTTCTTAACGTGCAGCCACTGGCTGAAGAAAATAGCAAGCCATTTTTGTATAGTGTAGGGTGTTCCCTATATTTGCACTGGTGGCGGACTTTGATGCCCACCGGCTGTAGTTAACATAGGCCTCCTACGGGCCGTAGAAACAATGGGCCTTCTAAGGGTCGTAGAAACAATGGGCCTTCTACGTGGCGTAGAAACAATGGGCCTTATACGGGCCGTAGACACAATGGGCCTTCTACAGGCCGTATCATCAATGGGCCTTCTACAGGCCGTATGATCGGTTGGCCAAACATGGGCCAATAACAGACCACATTATGGTCGTAAATGGGCTAGAATTGAAATCGTCCGTTCATGGGCCGACCATAACGGGCCATCATTAATCGGCCGTATTTGATGACGCTATGAAAATGGCCCAACGTATTAACGGGCCACAAACGGGCCGACTGTAACCACGGGCTGAATTTGGCCCACAAGCAGAAAATGACAGTAATGGGCCGTAAGTAAACGAATGCTAGAAATGAGCCCAAGAATAAATGGGCCCTGAGAAGGCCGAAAGATAACATGGGATGGAAACGGCCCAATGGAATAATGGGCCGTTAATGGGTATAAAGTGATACACTGTTCATTATGGGCCAGTTTCACCACGTGCCATTAATGGGTATAAAGTGATACACTGTTCATTACGGGCCAGTTTTACCATGGGCCGTTAATGGGCCGGGAGTAGTAAGGGCCTCATATGGGCCGAAAGACGTCATGGGCCATACATGGGCCGGAAGTTAAAACGGACTGGAATTATATTGGACGGCCCAGATGACGCTACTGGGCCTAATTCGGATAGGCCGTAAACGGGCCCTGGGTTAGCGGGCTGTAAATGGGCTATATGCGAACATGTCGTTAACAGGCTTGCCGTGGGCCGGCCCGCCACCTTTTGACCAAGACAAACGGGCCGGACTTTTCACAGGAATGGGCCTTTGTTGGGTCGTGCCACGTGTCAACGTATCATAGGCGCTTTGGGTCCAATGAGTGGATGACATATGTCCCAATGGTGAGCGGACATGTGTTTCCTCCAGCCAATGATGATTTTACACGTGGAAAATCCCCATTGGTCGGGGCTGTTAACGGGTTATCGGATCCAAAACCGGACCTGATAGCTTAATGGTGTTCCGTTACGGTGGATGCCACGTGTCGGTCACCCTTGACGAAAGCACTTCTGTGACGCG